>NC_067400.1:307869898-308170731 GCF_016432865.1 Antechinus flavipes | reverse complement strand
TTCTACACCCTTTATTATCAATCCACATTGATCTCTTTGTAGTTCTTGAACAGAACATACCAGGTTTTTTTTTTTTTTTTTTTTTTTTTTTAACATCTTTGCACTTGTTCTCCCCTATGCTTGGAATGCTCTTCCTTTGGTTTCCTTGACTTCTTTCAGATTCAGTTCAAATCCCACTGTCTTTAGAAAGCTTTTTCTCAGTCCTTTCAGTTACTATTGCCTTTCCCTATCATGTTTCCATGCTTCCACTCTGTTTATATCTTTTGTGTGCCAATTTTATTTACATGTTGTGCCCCCCATAAGAATGGGAGTTTCTTTAGGTTAGGGACTATTTTTACTTTGCTCTCTATTCCTAGTTGCTTTTTGCATGATACTTGACATACAGTAAGTACTTAATAAATGATAAATGCTTATTGACTGACTTATTAATATGAACCATTAATGGAATAGGTAGAAAGTTGCATGAAATTTATACCATCAAGGGAAATTTTTGATTGGCAAGTTAAAAAGTACTATTTTTATTATTTTCTGCTTATTATCATTACTTTTCCTTAAATGAGAAGGAATTTTAAATTTAGAACTTTCTCAACAAGTGAGAGTAAACATAATACAAAGGAGAGTGATTTCTTTTATATTATTTATATAGGAGCAACATAAAAACAAAAGAAAACCCCAAACAGAACTCGCTAATTTTATTCTTCTTTCTGTCCACAAAATGGAAGGGGGACAAGAATGTAGAATATCAGAACACTAATTAATAATTACAATTAATATTAGTTTGCTTGATGGTTTTCCAAATTCAGTGCAAAGGCTGGGCTAGACAAGTAAGAAAACAAGATAGTACTTGTGGAGGTAGAATGACCTGTAAGAAGGAAAAAGGGGACTGAACTCATGTAAAAGAAGCTGAAAATTTCAAATATTTGATTATACGGGAAGATAATTTCAACATAAATAAATTCCCTAGGAACTTATTAATGCTTCGGTAGCATTACAGTAAAATAAAGACACCAGGACAGTTTGTTTTAATAGCTTGTTGGCCTGAACCCCAATACATAATGTTCTTGTAATAGTTTATGGGTGACTGCAGTAAATTGGTAGCGAATGTTTTTCATTTTTTGGCTCTTCATATCAGATCGGTTGTTAAAGAACATTGTGTTCTGAGACTATTATAAAGGCAATTGATCTACTTTGGAAGTATGCTCAACAATTTTAATATAATCTTAACTACCCCTCTCCCCCTCCAAATTGCGAGATTTTTTGCCCTTTGCAGCTGAGGTCAAATTAATTGCTTAACTAGACCTTAACAGTTGCCTAAATTCATTTCGGCTCCACCCACCTTGACTAACTTTCCTTAATCACTGCCAGGGGTAAAAATAAAAGTCCAGATTTTTTTCAGCTCCTTTGTTGTCCCCAGCTTTTCAGACTGCAGTTGAAATCTGTCCCTGTCTTTCAGGGAATGTTCCTTCTTTCGGATAGATTAACTTTCTACCAAAACAAGCTGTTGACTAACCAGTAATGAATGTGAATATATGTATATATACACATATGTAATCTTAACATATACACATAAATTATATGTGTATATCTGTAACAAACATAGATATAAATTTATGTTTATAGATACACATTCATAATTAAGATAAAGAATTTTGTGACAACCAAAATAAGAATTTGTGAACAAAATGAAAATTGATAATTGTCTGGGATTTGGTGAACTGGGAACCAGTGAAACATTTATTGCATAACATATCTAGAGTTTTGTTTGTTTTTTTTAAGTTCTTAATGCAGCAGATATTCCCCTCCTGTAGGCACAATAATAACAAGACTTCATAGACTGTAGAAAATTGAAATGGTCTTTTTGATAACATTACATACATGTAAAAATTGAAAGACGTCTAGGAACATTTTTTCTTTTATTCTTTGGTGTGGCAAGGAACATTTGTTTCACATAGAGGTTATATTACAAAATTAATGTATTGAGGGTGACTACTAAATGCAAGTGGGAGATGTTTAAGCACATTTATGGCAATGGAATGCATGCTTTCCCTAGCAAAGAAAAGTATCCAGAACGGTAGTAGTACTCTCTGTAGTTAAATAAAGCTGCAGAGGAGAATCTTGAATGAATAGCTATCTCTGAAAAGATGGCACTGAAACAATAAATGTAAAAAACTGAGCAGAGGAGAAAGAAAGGAAATTAGAAATAATTAGGGAAGCATACCAAAAAGAAAAAAGAAGAAAAAGCAAAAAGAAAGAAAAGAAAAAGCAAAAAGAAAGAAAAACAAAAACTGAACCCAGGGAAAGTCAAAGCAAAGCATTTGACAAGGAAGGATTTTAAAATTGTTTATGCAGTAAGCAGGTAGCATGATTGGGAAATGAAGTATTTGTACTTTACTGTAATAGTTGAATAGCAAGACCCTTGGCAGGCACATCTTTGCACCAGAATTAGTTTCATTCCCCAAATATATTTTGAAGAGAAAGACTGAAGGCCAAAATGTCTCCAGTCATCTGAAGCAAGCAAAAAGCCTTCGTAATAATACTGTTTGTAGTATTTCATTGCTTTTACAAACTAAAAATAATTTTAAATATGTGTGATGAGGGAAGGGAGTTTTAATAATTACATCTGTGTATCACTAAAATATGATACTAACAACAGCCAATCAACAGGAGTCAATTTAACTCATTGCTCTAAAAACCGTTTCAAAATATTTAGTTAAATGACATGAAAGCAGTTTTGAAGAACCCACCAAGAGCAAAGTTTCAAATCTTTGTAAATGATAATGAATTCAGATATACATAATGAGAACACTGCAGTCAGGTCTAGACAGATTTAGATAAATTAATGACCCAAGCCAGTTGATGGCAGCTACAGTCTTTAAATTTGAGTAAAGGAATTTTTAAAACAATTCACCAAAGAAGGATTTGAATATGTTAAACTGAATAGTCTTGTTTATGAGTTAACTGAGGGCGTAGGGGAGAGAAAAAGGGGAGAGGAAAGGCAGGGAGAGATAAGTGGATTTAGTGACTTAGCCTGATTATATTTATTAAAATATTTTTCTTTTCCTGGATATTTGATATGTCTACATGCAGATTCATGCATATATTGGTATTCATATATGTACACATATTAATCGTATCTACTTTTTAAAAGCTATATACTTAAGATGCCCTTTAAAAATTTACATTGTGTATATTGAGTCTCATCAAATATTCTATTGAAATAAAAAACTCTCCTCTTTTCTTCTATGAAATAAAATTTCCTTCATACTAAAATAAGCCAGATTATTTTTGAGTGAAAGTAAATGTTCAGTCTTTTTAAACTAAATCCAAAACTTGTGAAATCTTGTAACATTGGATAGATTAAAAGTTTTGGTGTTTTCAAACAGGAATTTCTTACAGGTAGGCACATTTGTTTGTGTGTATCTTTATCAGTACATAATACAAACATTTCTCTAAATTATATGTTGTTTCACTTTGTCTCCTCCCCTCTCCTCTCTAATTAAAAATAATAGGAGGAAAGGAACTGTTTGAAAAAACATGATTTTTTTTCATTCAAAATAAGTTTGTCACGTTGAGACTATGATGATTTTAGGACTTCATATTCTTTGGAAGATGTTTCCAGCAAGTTCTAATCATTTAGCCTCCCAAGGCTTAATACTTTTCATTTTCAAAATTTCAGAGATTCCTGTTTGAATCCTATAAAGTAAGAATCTGGCCAGCTATTAATGTAGACTAATACCACTTTAACTAAACCTGATTTGATTTGCTATAGAATTCACACATCATTGAATGTAGCAGTAGTATACTTTTTAAATACAGTTTGATTTATAAATCACTTTTTATCTCTTTCAAATAAAATAAGACAGGAAGGAAGGGGGATAGAAACAAAGATTTATTAAGCACTTGCTTTATTAAGCTGGGCACTATGCTAAGTGCTTTACAATTATTATCTTATTTAATCCTTATAACAACCCTAAAAGGTAAGTGATATTCTTATCCTATTTTATAACTGATGAAACTGAGGCAAATTAGAGATTAAGTTACTTGCCCAGAGTCACACAGCCAGTGTTGGATGTCCAGATTTGAAATCAAATCTTCCTGACTCTAGTCTGGTGCTCTTATCTATTATGTCACCTACATGTCTTATATCTGTAATATCTTGGATTAAGACCGTCAGATATAATAATACTATTATGTATCTATGTGTACATATAATAAATAAATCAGACACACACATATATCATTGCTTCATTTCAACCCAGTGAGGCAAGTATTTTTATTGTAATACCTTGGATTAAGACTGTCAGATATAATAATACTATTATGTATCTATGTGTACATATAATAAATAAATTAGATACACACACATATATCATTGCTTCATTTCAACCCAGTGAGGCAAGTATTTTTATTGTTCTTTGACAGATGACAGTTTCTCACTGAAGGTAAAAAATTTAAGTGAGGTCTTCATAGTCTCTTGATTGAAGTTAGAACCTGACTAAAGTAACCTGGGTCTCCTTATTCAGTGACCTTTTGACTACAGTACAGTTCCTCATACATAGGAATGTCATTGTGCTTTTATAACTATTACTACAAATTCTTAATCTTAAGAGAGAAACCTTAAGACATTTCCAAATAATATAGAGGATTCAAAGATTACTCATTATGTATTGGCACATTGTTCTCACTTGTATATTTCAAGCTTAGTAATATGTAGACAACCCCTAAAACTAAAAAGGCTCTGGAGAATTTCTGAGTTCATATTTATAATGGTATGATTAACTCACTGATTTCTATTGAGGAGTCCCCCAGAAAAAATCAGTTCAGAACTTCACAAAAGAAACAAGCAAAAAATGTTTTAAAGTAACCATTAAAAAAAAAAAAAGGTAAGTAAAATAATACCAAAAAAAGCTGAGTACATTAGTTAAGAATAAATGGAAAATTAATAAATGGAAAACATCAAACTTTATTCTAGGAACATATGTATTTTAAATCCTCCAATTTCACATTATGGAAATAGGAATAGTAGTTGTATTGGCTTTTTATGATACAAGGTAATGGGAATTTTTTTGTTTTGTTTTTAATAAACATATCATTACTTATAACCACAAATGAGTGTTGTCCTCTTCAAAGTAGTAACAT
Source organism: Antechinus flavipes (assembly GCF_016432865.1). NCBI lineage: Eukaryota > Metazoa > Chordata > Mammalia > Dasyuromorphia > Dasyuridae > Antechinus > Antechinus flavipes. The sequence goes on along the minus strand of NC_067400.1, from coordinate 308,165,592 downwards.
CTGGTGGCTCTGTGCTTATTTGAATAATGATGCTCAGAACATTTTTGGAACAACTCTGAGAATTGCCTTCAAGGCCTATATAACACATTCTTTTCAGTATCTTCCGTGGTGAAAAATTTTCTTTTGAAAGTGGGATTGATTTTGGGAAACAACCAAAACTCATTCAGAACCAAGTCTGGCAAATAAGGTGAATGATCATGCTGATAATATCAGATCAGTCAAAAAAAAAAAATAAAGCCCACAAATACCATCACCACAATATGTGACTATAAAGGACTGAAATTGCCTTTTTTATATGCCTCATAGACTGGCTCAGAAATGTTTGTTATTTTTCATACTTTTGAAGACTTTTTTTTTTTATGCCAGTGTGAAGTTTTAAGAGAAGATTTTATTTTTCCCTTAGGTTTGTTCTCCTTAGCTAAAATCATCAAGAGACAGCCTTAACTTTGTATTTTTATCAGGACTCTCTCAAAGTGTGTTAACATTTGGTAGGTGAGATACATTTCAGACTGAAGATTTTACTAGGGGATAACCGAAATGCCAGCTCTATTCCTGTTGGTAAAGTGTAGGATAATACTGTTTTTACTGTGGAAGTGACTACAAAGAGACAAAGTTAATTTTTAAAGAAATATTTCAACTTATACATCTAGTTTTATGCTTCTTTTTATATCTCCATAGTATTTGAAGTAATCTCATCTGATACTCAATTTCCACCTTCTTCCAGAAGTCTTTTCTAGTCCCCCTTAATGTTAGTGCTTCCCTTCAGAAATCACCTGCAATTTATCCAATATATATGTTATTTGTATGTATTGTTTGTATTTTGTCTCATCCATAAAACTTTGAGCTCATAGTACGTACTTTATACATTTCATAAATCCTTTTTGACTGATTATAGATATATAGATATGTACAGACACATGCATGTAAAAATATTTGATCATCTAGATGATGATCTTGACACTTTCAGTTGGTGATTGAGAAATCAGTTTCATTTTGTGAAGTGTTATGGTCAGGATTAGCTGAGAAACACTAAGGATGTGATTTAAAAGTGTTTGTAGAACTGAAATTATGTTGGATTGAGCAAATCCTGGAAACTCATTTTGTAAGGACCTACAACTGGCTAGTAATGCTCCCTGAGGGCAGGGGCCATTTTTAATTTATCTTTGTCTTTTCCTCAATAAGTAAATTATAGGAAATGTTTAATAAATGTTTATTTGCTAGCTCTTTATTCCACAAAAGCAAGAATTCTAGTCTATCTAAATTTTTCATCTCTCCCAGTGCCTAGCACTGTATTGTTAACATTTTTGTGTGTTGAATGAATGAATCTCCAATAACACTGGGTTTTTGTATTCTGTAGAAGACGGGCTTCAGGTATTACTTAAAGTTGATTCTGTGCTAATGAAATGCTTGTTTTTAGGGCCAAAAATTCAAGTGTGTTCTGCACAGTTAAAATGTGCTCCCCCCCCAACCCCACCCTCAAGTATTTTACCTAGATAAAATTCTATATGGACTTGTATTTGAGGGGTAGAAAAAGGATTTCAGTTTTTATTCTGAAATGATATTGTAACAGTATAGATTGGAAAGCTGTTATCAATCTTCCTAATTAGCTTTATGACTGGCAAAATTAAATACCACTTCCTCATAAAGCTTTTCCTGATGAATCAAGCCAGAAAAGACCTCTCTTTTCTCTAAACCCCTATAGTATTTATTGACTGTATCATCTATAATGACCCTTAACCTGTACTTCTCTATATTATAGTATTTTTATACAAATGGCTATTCCCTTTCTCGAGGGAAAGAGATATGTTATATAATCATAATATCTAGCATTTATAAAATGTTTTAGGACTGGCAAAGTGCTTTGCAATATTTCATTTTATCTTGATAATAACCTTGGGATGTAGACAATACTATGCTTATTTTACAAATAGGTAAAATGAGACAAGCAGAAGTTCAGTGATTTGCTCAGTCACACAGCTAATAAGTGTCTGAGGCTGGATTTGGGAGATTTAGTACTGCTTTCAACATACTGGGCTACTGGTAGCCCAGTAGCACAGATATTTGTAAATAATTAGGCATTCACATTTTTTCCAATAAATTTCAAAATGAGAATTTAATCAGAAATGAGGTTTTAAGAAACAAGTGGGCCAGTTGGAAAGTACTAAAACTTTCAGTTATTCTTGAGCAACAGATATAATGCAGTATTTTGTGATTAAGTGTAATCAAAATAAAGATTTTGATAAGATAGATAAAGTTAGAAACTAAATAGGATACCTGACCTCTGATTTAGTCCGTAAGTGAACATTTAACATTAGTGAAATCAGAAACTGATTAGAGAGAACAATATTTGGTTCTCCTCCTTTTCTTCAATTGCACATTTTACTTTATAATTCTTTACTAAGGGAAAATCTTATCTTTTCTTCCACACTGCATCTTTACAAAATATTTGATGTTCAGAGTTTGAGTTCAGTCTGGTTTCTCATTGAAAGAAAATAAATTAAAAAAAAAACTCATAGGAGAAAAACACTCTGAGTTTACATAGCATTTGAATTCTGAGATGCTCAAAGTATTTAACATATATTACTTTAGTTATCTCTGCATATCTTTGTGTAGTTTTGGAAAAGGTTACATTGTAATGCTGGAGAAACTGAGGCAGGAGAGAGATTAGAGAGTTTTTAATATTTTATTAATTGGAGAGTATAATTGACTGGACAGGACTCTCGTCTCAGATTATACAGACCAATTCAATAGTTTATTAAATGGAGAGATATACTGGGACCAATGGATCCATGTTGGTCCCAAGGCTGGACGAGACTGTCATCTCAAAGAATCTAGCATCCAGCGATGAATTTGAGTTCTTAATGACATATATAGCCACATGGCTCAGCTACAGGGGTAGACCAAGGCAAGGGTGGAATCAGAACACTGAGAGCTGGAAGTTACAGACAAAGAAGGGGATAAAAGTGGGAAACTTTCTTAATAGACCCATTTGGCTCTGTCAGGATTGGGGAGGAGGGTATAAATTCCTACTAAAAGCCAGAGTCAGGATGTCTGAATAAACAGAGGTCAGGAAGTCTGAATTCTCCCCGTATTTTGCTTACATTGACAATTTACAACCCCAGAGCAAATGGTCCCCAGTCTTAATGGACTAGGGGTGGGGTGGGGTGGGGTGGGGTTAACAGCTTAGGGGATTGAGACAGAACAGTTAAGGGAACTGAGACAGAAACTAGTGCAAGGAAACTGAGTCAGGACAGTTAAAGAGAACTGTGGCATAACAACATTATTCCCATTTTATAGATAGAGAAGTGGAAGTTGAGGGCTTAAAGATTTTGGAGTAATCAGAGATGAAATCATTCATTCTGTATAACAGTTCTTTTGTCAGTTGGAATATGTACTCCTTCATTCCTGTTTATTTTCTTTTTTCTTTCTGATTGGTTAATTTTCATTCAAAAGTTAAGGAGATGAAAAAAAAAATAGGAAAGCAGAAGTAGATTCTTTCCATAATCAGAGATTGAGCAGTGTCTGTCAGACTCCTCAAAGGAGTACAGCCATAATAATAATAACAATAGCTAACATTTATATAGTGCCTACTGTGTGTCAGGTATTATGCTAAGCACTTTACAGATATTTTCTTATTTAATCCTCACAAGAACCCAAGGAGGTAGGTGCTAATTTTATCCCCATTTTACCTGTTGAGGAAACTGAAGCAAACAGGTTAACCAACTTGCCTAGGGCCACAGAGTTAATGAGTATTTGAGGTGTGGGATCTGAACTCCTGACTCCAGACCTATACTCTATTCACTATGCTACCATTATATTTTACAAACTAGAGAAAAAGCCAGAACTGCTGGCTAGGATTAAAATTACCCAATAGGCTCATGTCCCTGAGATCTGATTTTGCAGGATGTCATTTCCATCCTTTGTGGCAGATAAACCTGAATTTGGATTCCTACTCTACTACTCCCTTTCTGTATAATCTTGAGTTTATCATTTAACCTCTCTGGGCCTCCATTTACTCCTTTGTAAAACGAAGGGATTAGATTAGATAACTGCTAAAGCCCCACTTGTTTCAGGATTTGAACCTAGCTAAATCTTGATTCTAAATTCATGTTCTTTCAATTACCCCACAATGTTTTTCAAATGCTAAGAAGGAAACAAGCATTTATGAAGCTCCCTCTGTGTTCCAGGCACCATGCTAAGTGCTTTACAAATATTATCTCCAGTGATTCTCACAACAGAGATGTTATTATTTTCACCATTTTAAGATGAGGAAATTGAAACAAGCAATAGTGAAGTAAGATGCCCAAAATAACAAAACAAAATTGTATTTAAAGCAGGCTTTGAACTCACTTCTTTCTCCAGATCTAATGTTCTATGCATTGTGTCTGGCTGCACAGAATTAGAAGGGGAAAAATTTCATGGATATTGTCTAATTTAATTTTAGCAAATCATTTGTTAAAATTTTCCACAATATCTACATGTGGAAGACAGTGATATGTGTGCTATATGAGAGCACTGTTAGATGGATTTAGCTCTACATAATGAACGGAGTAGGAGCGTGGGGTGGTGGGGAGGGGGACATGGCTAACCTGTGCTTTTTAGGAGATTACTCTGATAGCTGGGTGAAGGATGGATTGGAACAGAAGAAAGGCTTGAGTAAGATAGACTCACCCCCAGACTACTATAGTAGTCCAGATAGGAGGTAATGAAGGCCTGGGCTAGGGTCAGAGGTCAGAAGGAGAGCTTATGCAAGAGATGTTACAGAGATAGAAATGATGGGGCTTGACAACTGTTTGAGGTGTGAGAGAGAAGATGAATAGTCAAGGATGACATCTAGGTTGCAAGCCTGGGTGGGATGGGGAGAGTGGTGATACCCTTAGCAGCAATTGGAAAGTTAGGAAGAGTTTGATAGGATGATTTCTCTGAAAAATTCTGCATTTGGAGGCGGAGTCCATTGGGATGGAGACATCTCCAAATGAAGAAGTATTCTGGGGAGTCTGGGCTAAGATGCATTTGGTATCTTTGGACAAAAGATATCTTATGAGCTAATCAGATCCTAAACTCAGAGATAACAGTATCAGGAAACCAGGTCCATTATATTAAAAACCCATACTCCTTTTAGGCTTCAGTCTTTACTCCTTAGCCCTTTAAATTTATTAATCTGGCAACCTTTCATTCTTTCCCCTCTCTTCCCTTTTCCTCCTGGATTCATGTGAAAGGCTTAAACAAAACCCTGACCTGATGGCTCCCTGTTTGAACATAGTAACCAGTCGTTAATTCCTTTTGGCAGATGCTGATTCCCTAGGCACAGCCAGACCTTAAAGCTAGAATGGAGCTTCCAGCTTCACTCTTTCTCCAGCCGTTAGGCTTTGATCATCATAATCCTCCTACTCCTAGCTCTTAGGTCTTCTCTTACCTCTTTAGGCTTGACACTGCTTGCAGAATAAGACAACATCAGGATTGAATTGGTATACAGAGGAAAAAGGCATTTGACTTATGGATCTCCCTCTGGTAATAAAAGGTTTTCTTTGTAGTCAGGGTATCCTTTTAATAGAATTTATATTCCTTTTCTTTAGGATCAGAACTTTTCTTAGCTGATTCTCATTTCCCAAGCCCACATATGAGTGATATAACACTGATTTTATCCATTGCTACTTACTGAAACCTACTGAGTCTTCTGATTGAACTTTGATTGATAACTTTGGTATGACTATAATACAGAATCTGAATATTAATTTAAATTCATGAAAGTAATTTAAAGGACATACAATTCTCCTTCATTCTCCTTCTCTCTCTCCCTCTTTCTCTCCCTCTCTCTCTCTCCCTCTCCCTTCTCTTCAGCTGAATCAAGCTGAAGTTTATCAACATATTTGTTTGGTTATGTATTGTGATGGAATCACTGGTCTTTTTTAATACCAATGTGAGAAATTTCAGACCTGTAAAGTAAATCTTTATTTCAATTTTCATCATTTAGGACATTTTTAAAATTGATGGTATCATTCTTCATATTTATTTTCCTACTTCCTGGTACATAGTAGGGCATTTAATAAATATCTGTTGATATATTGTCTATTACTTGATTGATAGGATGAACTGTTGTTTTTTTCCCCCTACTCTCAGCATGCAATTACTGCTATCCCTAGTCTATCAGAATAAAGCTCTTATAAACTTAAAGGTAAAGACCAATTAAAGATGTTTTAACGGTAATAATAATTGCTCGTATTTATACACTATTTTAAGGTTTGCAATGCATTTTGTGTATTTTCTCTTTTATCCTCATAACAACCTGGGAGGGTAGGCTATTATTCCTATTTTACTGATGAGGAAACTGAGGCAGACAGCAATTAAGAGACTTATTATCTCTAGATTCAGCTACTTAACCAGATACTTAATATTTCATTGAATAATACCCACAATTCAAGAGAATCAAAGTAAGAGTCATGTAGTAATGATTCCTCATTTTCTCTCTTTCATTGCATTATTTTTCTTTCTCATTCCTTTTCCCTTTTCTTTGTCATTTCTGTGTACAGTCTTTTTTTAAAAAATCTATTTATCTTTACCTCTTTTATCCTTTTTCTGCTTCCTGTCTTTCTCCTTCCCTTTTTTGTCTTTCAGTCCCTTTCTTACCTTTCCTTGTTCCTCGACTCTGGTAGCTAGAAAGTTGCTTACTACCTAGATATTCCTGGACAAGACACTTAACTATTGTCTGCTCATCTGAAAATAGGGAGAATAATGGCAACTACCTCCCAAAGTTATTTTGAGGCTCAAGTAAGATAATATTTATAAAGCATTTTGTATATCTTAAAGTTCCATATATAAATGTTAGTTATCATAAAATTTTAGTTATTGTTATCACCATTAACTAGTTGTAAGATATTAAATTATATTTAAACTTATATTTATTGATAAAATTATATTTTCTTAACTTTAATAGCAATTTAAAGATATTCCTATTCAGATGACTTAGACTTCTTAAGAAGACCTTTCTAGCTCTGAGCTTCCATGATTCTATATTTTCTTCTCTTTCCCTAAAGAAAATCTCCCTTCACAACCCAAAATTTATTCTGCAATTTTTATGTGAGATCTAATTCCTTTTTCTTCCCTTCTTTCCTTCCTTCTTCCTGTTACTGGCCTTAGACAAAATAATAATTCCTAACCTTCTATTTAAGTAATACTTCTATTTATACTACTCTTCATATTTAGGAGATTAAAAGTTTGTTGTGGGTAAATAGTAAATTTGGCATGAAATATTTGAAGTTGCAGTTTTTTCTCTCATAAACCTCATATCCATTTCTTATTGGAAAAAAACTTGGCTTTGACCCTTTTTTTTTGGTATGAATTTAGAAGACTAGGTATTTCAGACTTTTTTTGCTTATAAGTACCTGGAAAATAACTCTTAAGTTAAAAAATGTCACTCAGGGAGTCATTTCCTTTTTATAACATACTATATTTTTGATACAGATAAAACAAATTTTTGTGACCACTAGTTTCAGGGTGCCCATAAGAAATCTAATTTTTTTTTTAAATGCAAGGGATAGTATTACTTCCAATAGTTAATGAAATGTTCTTTTTCTCGCCTCTTTTAAAACTTGTGATTGCTAAATCTATATGCCACATTGAGCAATAATTACACAGTACTGATTTTGTTGAGTTTTTGAAAATGAATCAGAGAACTTCAATACCTTCTTTTTTTGAATCAAATCAATCACTTCAAGAATAATTCATTTATGGCTACATAGTTCTTGAAGTCCTGACATTGAAGGTATTGAGTCTGTTTGAAAATTATGACCACTGAGTAAAACTACAAGGACAAAAGTTTATGTAAATTGGTTTTACTCTAAATAGATCTGATTTTGTTGTAGACATTCAGGATAGGTTAATTTTCTCCCTGCTTTGGGACAGTTTCGTGCAGGCTAAGTTAGGTGCAGTTAAGTGGCACAGTAGATAAGAGTGTCAAGTCTGAAGAGAGAGGGAGATCTGAGTTCAACTATGGTTAGACATTTATTAGTTGTGTGACTTTGAGCAAATCTCTTAATCTTGATTGCCTTCGGTTTCCTCATCTATAAAATGAGCAGGAGAAGGAAATGGAAAAGCAATTCCATTATCTTTGACAAGAAAACCCCAAATGGGGTCTTAAAAAAGTTGGACACAAAGTAATTGAACAACAGCAACAAAGCATTTGGTTGGTTTCCAAATGTTGCACATTTGAGAAACTATTGATAAGTTGCAATCAACTTACACAGCATTTTTTAAAATAACTTTTTATTGACAGACCCATGCCAGGGTAATTTTTTTACAACATTATCCCTTGCACTCACTTCTGTTCCGATTTTTCCCCTCCGTCCTTCCACTCCCTCCCCCAGATGTTAAATAGATTACAGTATATCCTAGATACAATATACATGTGCAGAACCAAAGAATATCTTACATAGCATTTTGGAATAAAAATGAAGGAAACAACTCAAAGTTGTAGTTCAGACAGTTTTTCTTTGGTACAAGCTTACCTTCAGAATTTTCGTAATGCTTTTTTTTGAGGCATGCAAATGTCCTTAAGACTTATTACACAATATTAATTCTTTGAAGCCATTCCTGTCTATTGAGAAAAAAAATGATTTTCAAAATAATTGATAAATATTCAAGAAATGGGATAGGTACATATTATAATTCATGTTGCAAAACTTGTCTGTCTGTAGACAGATGTACCAACTATACTAGTGCTATTAGAGTGTATGAAGAATGTAATGTACTTTAAAAAGGAAGCTGGAAAAGAGACCTCTTAAAGGTCTTAAGTGAAAGAAACTAAATGACTGTACATATTTATTCCAAGTTAAATAATATATGTTATTTTCAGGTAAGTATCACATTTCCACAGAAAGCTTTTTTTTTTTTTTAAGTATTGTTTAAAGAAAATGACTACTCCAAACCACAAATAGAGACATCAAATGAGCGATTCTGTTCTAAATAAATATGATTGCAACATAAATTAACCAAAGTCAGAAAATTCAAAGTTGAGGCCAATTTGTTCCATCTTATTCTCTTTTCACAATGGTTTCAGTTACAACTCAGTGTTTTTTTTTTTTTTTTTTTTTTTATAGCGAGCCCTCTGGCAAGAATATCTACAAATGGTTGGCAATTGAATGCATTCTATAGAAACATCTAAGAAAGAATTGTAAGAGTCTGACAGCAAATATAGCCTTAGTGCTTACTTTTATGGACAGAACTCCTAGGTTTAGTAGTCTGGTCATCTCAGGTTAAAATTTCTTTGTTGTTCTTGTTCATCTTTTGTTCTCAAAGAGGACCAGTGACAGAGAGAGGAAGAGGGCGTCACTAAATGCCATTTGTCCCCCCTTAAAAGTGTCTAGCTATAAACTAAATACACATTATAACTAGATATATAAACTGGATAATAATTGTTAATTATTCAAGAAACAGAGAATGGAGGTGTTTGTAGGAGAATTTATAGCCAGTAGAAAATTGAAATTTCATAGAATAACAGAATATTAGAGCTAGCAGGAATCTTAGAAATTATCTAATCTAATAACTTCCTTTTACTGATAAAGGGATGGAAAACCAGAAAAATAAAATGATTTACCAAAGGCAGTATCAAAAAAGAAAACTTGAATGTGGGTCTCCTGTCTACCATTCTTTCCATGATGCTTGTATAATCCTAAAGAAATTAAAGAATTAATGTTTTCTGGGGAGAGAAAGAAGGAAAATTACTCATTCAAAAATCAAGAAAAAATTTATGTTTACTTGATAATATTTAGTAGTCAAGTGCACTTCTATAGTACCTAGAAATTGATTCATACATCCATTTTATATAGCATAAGAAAATATTGCCTCTCTCTGCCTTTTTTAGAGGCAGCTACTTAAGTACAGTGCATAGAATACACAAGAATAACAATGCACATCTGGAGTCAGGAAGACCCAAATTGAAATCCATTGTCAGATGCTTACTTACTAGCTATATGACCTTGTACATCTCTGTACAGATTACTCTCAAGTTAATTTTTCCAACCATAATCTCCATAATGTCTCTCCTGAGCTCACCTCACAAAGTCACAGGAATTTAGAATTAAGGGAACTTAATAGATTAATGTATCAATCACTTCTAAAAAAAGAATACCTACTACAACACGCTTCAGTCTCTCCTTTAAGATCTCCAAGGAGAGGGTAACCATTTTGTTTATGGATAACCCATTATCATAAAGATTTAGCTAATATTGAGCTTGACATTCTCCCTGCCTTTGAAACCAGAAAACAAGATAAAGTTGCAAATAAATGGAAGTCTGTTCATAGCTTCTCTTTGGCAAAGAAAAGAATTGGCAGAATTGGTTTTGTTGTAGGTCCAAAGACAATGAGAAGCATGATTTCATATTTCAGTGGTTATAATAAGCATTTGCAAAAAGACCACCATGGACCACATACTTATGTGTCAGTGTTACTTGTATAGGAGGAGATAGAGAAATTTTATAAAATACTAGATAAGTCCTTCCAAATGAAATTAACATATATTTTAATATTTTGGGAATTAAACATAAAATTAGATTTATTAGAAGATAGCCAAAAATGTTTTGGAAAACATAATTGGGAGAGAGAAAAAAAGAGAAGCCAAAGGTTTTTAGAGTATATTTTAGACTATTAAAAAAGCTTGACACCCAAGTGTCATGAAGCCTTTCTTCAAGAAGAGAATGATGAGACTCTAGACATAGTGAGTACCCCATTGAATACATCTCAAGAAAAATATTTTGCAGACAGAAAGCAACTATTTATCAGGATTTGAGTTATTTCCAAATCAACTTCCAATGTACATTCAGACTATCTAAGATACAAATCAAAATTAAATTAAAAAGAAATAAAATTAGTAGATATGATATGGAATTGCAGTATCAACTTCACTTTTTAAAATAGTCTATCAGTATTAAGAACTGGGAGGTAGAAGTACAGACTTGATATAAGTGGTCATTTTTTTCTAAGAAGGGGCAAGTAGGTGGTGCAGTGGATAAAGTGCTATGCTTGAAATTAGGAAGACTCATCGCTCTGAATTCAAATCTGCCCTTACACACTTATTAGCTGTGTGACTCTGAGAAAGTCCCTTAACAAACTTTGCCTCAGTTTTCTTGTCTGTAAAATGAGCTTGAGAAGGAAATGACAAGATACTCCAATATCTTTGCCAAGAAAATCCCTAAATGGGATCACAAAAAGTCAGACATGATTGAAACAAAGGAACAACAAAAGTTTATTGAGGAAGTATAACTTTAGGGAATCAACTGCTACAATAAAAAGACAAAAAGACATTAAAAACACTCTCAGCAAATATTTGATGAAATAGAAATAGCACTTAAGTATATAATCAGGGAGAAAAGATATACAAGTCCATTTACTGAACAGGTCAGTACTAAATGGACATAGTTTTGAAGGTATTGAGATGTTTATTTTAAAAACTTTCCAAAAGATGGGAGGATATCAAACACTTGAAAAAAATTCATCAGCATTGCTATTATGTTCAAAATGGAAATTGTTATTTTCCATGCTAACTTTGACCTCCAAACTTTTCCTATGGTGGATAATCTTTTTATTATTCATGTTCAAAACCCGAGTCATCATTAATTCTTTCTTCTTCAATATCAAATCAAGTTTTAATTATTTTTTTCTCCACAAAATCTCTTGAATTTATTTCCTTCTCTCTCCTTACATACCTATAAACCCATCCAATGAATCAACTAGCAAACACTTCTTAAATGTTTACTAGGTGCCAAGTACCATGTTAGACTCTGGGAATACAAAGATAAAAAATGAAACATATCTTGTATTAGAGAAGCTTGCATTGTAAAGTGTGTGTATATGTGTGAGGGGAGACAAATAAATATAGACAAAATATAGACAAGTGATATAAAAGATTTGGGGGTAGAAAGTAGGGGGTAGGTGCTCAAAACTGGGGAGTAGCAAGCAAAAATCAGGCAAGATTTCATATGTAGAAGGTGATTTGAGCTGAATCTTGGAAGAAAGTAGAGCATCTAAGGGATATAAGTAAGGAGGGAGTAAATTCTAGGAATGGAGGACAACCAGGCAATAGATGGATAATGCAGTTTATGTGGTACAGCCATTATGCATTGATCACAAATTTTGAGAAGTTGAATAATATGTAAGAAAATGAGAAAGATAATAAAGGACTAGATTGTAAAAAGATTTTGATATGAAACAGATTAGTTTAAATATAAGATTTAGAAGTTAATTGGATCTACGTGATCAGGGAGAGCAGAGCAAGAAAAGAATGAAGAGTCATACATAATCTGGGCTACTGAAAAGATAGTGGTGAGATTGAAAGAAGTAGGGAAATTATAAAGAAAGAACAGAATTGTGTGTGTGTGTGTGTGTGTGTGTGTGTGTGGAGGGAGAAGGAGAATAAATAAATATAAATATATCATATATAGAATATAATCATATATTTTATATAATATAATTATATATACTATAACATTATAAATATAATATAGATATTATAAATAAATACAAGTAATAATTCAGTTTTAATTGTGTTGAGTTTGAAATGCCTTTGGGACATTGAATTTAAACTATTTGATAGATATTTAAAGATAGCTCAATTAGAACTAAAGAGAGAATAGAGCTAGAGATAAAGATTTGAGAGCCATATGAATAAAGAAGATAAACTCATATGGACTGATGAGGTCACCAAGTGAGAGAATAGAAGGGAATAGAGAATTCACTTACAGTTTTGGGGTATGATGTGAATGAAGAGCCAAACAAAGAAGACTGAGAAGGAGCTATCAGTCAAGTAGGAGGAAAATTAAAATATTAATGCCAGGGAAGAGAGAGTATTCAGGAGAAGAAAGTAGTCAGTGTTGTAAGATGCTGCAGAGATGTTTTTTTGTTTTATGTTTTGTTTTTTTATTTTGTTTTGTTTTGTTTTGTTTTAAGTAGCCATCAGATTTGGGAGGCTTGAGCAGAGAAGACATGGATCAATTTTTGAGAGATGATACAAATCCAAAATCTCAGTACTTATTATTTGACCTATTGAAATAGCCTCTTAATTGTATACCCATCTTCTGGTACTTCCTATCTCTAATTTATCTTCACTGTAATTATCAAAATAATCTTTTGAATTCTGAGAATTGTCACTACCTTGCTCAAAATGCTTCAGTGACTATATTCGTCCATTTCATGCACTCTACCTTCTAGATGAACTGGTTTCCTTGCTGACATTTTATTTGCTGCCTTTTTGCCTTTGAGATAGGTTATTTCCCATGTCTAGAATTCTTTTTTATTTTACTTCACATTACCCCTACCTTCCTTCAGGGCTGAGAACATAGTTCACCTCCCATAGGATGTCATGATCCTCCTCATTGTTGATGGTTAGTTTCTTCCTTAAGTTATTAACCTATTCATTGACTATCCCCATGTTTGGAACTCTCTTATTCTTCATTTTTATCATCTGACGTTAAAATGTTACTTTCTACAGGAAACTTTTTCCGGCCTCCCCACCGCTAATGATAACTTTTCTTCTTTCAGAGATAACCTTTCACTTCTTTTCTGTTTCCTTCTCTTGTATATATTGAATGTTTAGTAAATACTTGTTAGATTGAACTGAATTCTAGTCCCTTTCCATTTCATTTTCCTTCCTTTCCTTTCACATTTTTAAAATTTTCCTTTCCCTTTTTCTTTTTTCCTTTCCTTTTCTCTTTCTCTTTCCCTTTCTTTTCTTTTTCCTTCTTTTTATTTTCCTTCTTTTTTTTCATCCTTTAAAATGTACCCCACTTTAGCAGCCATAATTTGGGGAAACACATTAGTTTGTAAATCTTTAAATTCATCTAAAAATTACCATGTTTTCTCAAATCCATTTTTGATTTCATATTTGTTATTTCATTTAATTTACAATGTGTATATTTTGATAAGTTATGTAGTCACTTTTTCTTTTGTGATTCTACAAGTTCTCATTATATTCCAGAAATAAAAATTGAACATCATTAATGGAGTAGTTTTATAGTTTAACCTTAAAATATAAAATTAAATTTTTAAGTATTAATTCATTAATTCAAGTGTTAATTAAAGAATTAATTCATTTTGAATTTATATAATATTTTAATATTAAAATAAAACTTTTCCATTATGATACTAATAGTTTAAAAAAGCTAGAAGAAAAACCTATATCTCTTTCTCAGAGTCTTGAAACTAAAGATTCCTTTCTGGTTATGATTTGTCATTCAAATGTAGAATACATTTTTTTTTGGTAGTTTCTTAAATTTTGCAACTCCATGTTTACCATTTGCTATTTATTCAGTCTACTACATCTTGGCTATGTATACCTCAATATAAAGTAGAGTCTGGGACTTTTTAAAATACAGATTCTACAAATTTGAATTTGACAGCTCCATAAACTGTGCAGCTTTCTTTCAGAGGTATCACATATTTGAAATATTGATAGAATTATAATTGGGGAAAATAGAAAAATAAAGGCTGCATATTTCTTTTATTGGAAAGAATTTTTATATTTATGAACTTGGAATAATGTTTGTGAATTTTGATTTAACAAAGCAAAAGATGTGTTTAGAAATTTAAGGACGTCAGTGGTTTGGAGAGTCTTGGGGTTTCTGAATTTCTGTTTAGTGCCTTTTTCACTTTACCTCACTGTCCAAGAAGTTGGTTTACATGTGCTGATGTATATATATGCTCATTTAGGCTATTTACATTTGACTAAGACAAATCAACAAGCATTTATTATATGTCAGGATCTGTATGTACTAAGTGCTAGGGATACAACAAGGCAAAGCTTTCAAGGAGCTCACCGTTTAATAGGGGAGACAACCTACACACAATTATGCAAAGATTAGATATATACAGAATGAAGCACAAATAGTCAACACAGTCAGGAAGACTTAGGTTCTCATCTTAACTCTGATTCTAGCTATGTGACCAACTTGGTTAACTTCTCTAAACTTGAGAGGAACCTATGAAATACTTGGTATGATATCTAGAAATCTGATTAAACACAGGAGCTTTAAGTAGCTGCAGAGAACACAATTATAACCTAAAAATGAGGATTGCACTTAAAAGCCAGTCAAAAAAAACTTTGGTGGTAGGAAGTGAGAGAACCTCCCTACTTTCCTATGTGGGAAATCCCCTGATGAGTTTACAGGGCTTCTTATAGAGGGTATGGATATGCCAATGGACACCTCATTAGGGAGATTTTAGTCTCTGCCATCAGGGATATTTTGATCAGTTTGGCCTGATTTGGTCATCTTGGAGTAATTTGGGATTTGAATCAAAGTTGGGCTCATATGAGACAATTAATAGACCATGGTGAACCCTTTTAAGCGAGATCAAGAAACAGAAATAGAACACTTGGCACACACCAGAAACCAAAACCCAGAGATCAGCTTATGATGCCTAGGGTGGGCATTTGGGTGTTGAGGGACGTGAGATCGGTGTGGCAGGGTAGCACTTTTCCCCAGGGAATGGTTGATCTTCTTGCTGCTGCATCATCTTAAACTTCATGTGTGAGAGCATAAACAACTGTAGTGTACCTCAGCAACTTCCTTTTCAAGCTTGGATTCAGGATCTCAGGATCCGGGTACTTTGTTAAACTTACCTCATCCCTATCTGCTGTCATCTCTTAGGCCAAGAGGCTGCCATCTAGGATCTGGGTTTTGGTCTGTGCTTAGCTGGCTTTCTAGATCTTGCCAAAAAGGGAACCCCAGAAGTCTTTTGGCCTCCTTTATGATGCCAACCTAAATGAATGCCTCGTACCCCCAAAAGCCCAAGCTGTTTTCTGTTACTAACATTTAAGAAGATAAATTCATTTAACCCAATGAAGTACCAATGTATAGGTTTGTACCTTCTACAGGAAGACATATTTAAAGACCCAAACAAAGGCTCCCTTTCCCATGAGCTCAACAGCTTATATAAAGAAATTTCTCTGTTTATCCTCCTGCCTCTCCCCGCCCAATATCTGTGAAATTGACATTCAGGTATAACTATGTACTTCAGTGATTTGATTGATTAGAGAATTTTTTACTAAATTTTGTAGAGTATCTGTCAATACCTTTGTTCAGGCCTTTGTTACATCTACTCTGAACTGTTGCAGTCTCCAGCTTCAAAAACCCTCCCAGTACCAGTTTGTCCTCACAGTCTCCAAAGTGATTTTCTCACTGCTCAGGTCTGATCATGTCAGTCCTTTACTTAATAAACTTCAGCAGCAGCTTCCTATTACCTTTAAGATCAAATACAAACTTTGCTGTTTGACATTTAAATCGTTTCACAATGCCTTTGTATTTGTTGTCTCCCATTCTTGGAATGTACTTTCTCTTGGAAACTCTGGTTTCAAGACTCATCTCAAGGGACACTTTTACTTGAAACTTCTGATCTCTCAAGCTGCCTAGTGCCCTCCCTTCTTGAATTCCCTTATCTTCACTTTGTTTACATCATGTATAGACTTTTATTTGTTCATATTATCTTCCCCTTTAGACTATAAGCTTTTTCACAACAGGGGATCTCTGACTTATTGTCTTTATTTTCCTAGAGCTAAGCACATAGTAAACATTTACTAAATGCTCTTTACTTGATTGATTGATTTGTTTTTATAGGTCTCAGCTGTGAGATTTCAGTAATACTATAAAGATAGAACCTTATTGATTCATGATGAGTAATTGGTCTGGCATCCAGCTGTGAAAAAAATTCTGAAATGTTAACAGACAGTTCAGGGTACATTGCCCTCCAGTTCTTTCTACCTGTTCTAGCATAGGAGTTAGTCAGTTGAAGCTGCCACCTGAAAACAAAATTTCATTTAGCTCATCCTTGATTCATTGGAAGCATTATTTCCATGCCCATATTTCAGGTAACATTTGGTGGGTAGGAGTGTGGAAGTTTGTTATTTGGGAAGATTCATAAGTATTTACTTACTTATCTTCTGGGTTTGTTTCTCACTCTGACAGATTTTCTATACCACAGAAGTGTATCAATAAACATCAGAGATATATCCACCATTTTAGGTTTTTCTGTGCTGATGAGTCAGTTATCTGCAGTATAAGCAGTGAAAAATATATGTCTCATCCATTTCCTTATAACACATTCTACTTCTTATATCAGAGAATTTTCTTTCTTTTTTTTTTTTTTTGGCTCTTTTCACGTTATTGAAATAAATAGTATCTTATGCTGCAATTTGCAGACAAATGTGTCTTGAGGACATTGGAAATTTATAGCAGCAGATTTCAAAAAAAAAAAAATTCTACTTGATGGTATGAAAATAAGACATGACACTTGTCCATGTTGAAACAATTATTTTTCCCATCTCCTTTTCCTTTTCTTAACTCTTGTCTTTTAGTTTTCTGTCAGCTTCCCCTTCACATCTAGGCATTGTTATAATTATTGGATTTATATACATAGGAGAATCATTTTACAGATGAAGAAACAGAGGCCCAGAGAAATTAAATAATTTGCCAAAAATCATGTTGCATGTATTTAACAGAAGAACCAGAATTCAAATCTGGGTCTTCTGACTACAAATCTAGCTTTCCTTAGCCTGTTCTGGCCTGCTTTGCAATGTGTACTCCTCAATAATAGTATTTATAGCTTGTTTTTGGCTATTCAGCAGATGTTTGGAATCATTGGAAGAGATTTTAGAAGTCATCTTGTTTTTATCTGTTCTCTTTCTCCTCCCTCTTCCTAATCAGCAATCCCTTTTATATCAAGTGACTGATGGTTATCTAACCTTTGGCTCCTCTCTTCAGTATTGCTTGTCTATTAAAGTTTTTTTTTTTCAGTCATGTCTGACTCTTTATGACCCCATGTGGGATTTTCTTGGCAAAAGACTGGAGTTTGCCATTTCCTTCTCCAGCTTTTTTTTTTTTTTTTTTTTTACAGATGAGGAAACTGAGGCAGATAGGGTAAAGTGACTTGTTCAGAGCCACAGAAGTTATTTGCTTCTGAGCAGGAAGTGTCTGAGATTGAATTTGAGATCAGTTCTTCTTACCTCCAGGCCTGGCACTTATCCACTCTGCCACCTAGCTGCCCTTTACCTTTGATCTCACCAGAGTCCATAATCCTGTCTTTCTGGTTTCTGACTGAAATTCCTCTCTTGGATTGCCTCCTATCATTCCATCTCCCTGCCCTGTTCCTGTCAAACCCATTTACTTCATTCTCACTCTATAACTCTCTAGTTGCTTCACCCTTCTCTGCTATCTCAGCCCCTTACCTTGGCTCTGACTTCACTTTTCCTTTCTTCCCATTCTGAACCTTATTGTTAGCCAGTTGGCTAACAATCACCCACCACTCATGTGGATGACAGAAACTCTTCGGTCTCCGTTTCATTTTGCTGGTACCTGACATAAATTGAGCAAGGCCAGCCAAAAAGTTGGTAGTAAATGCAGTCCTTGTCATATAAGTAGAAATGTGTTACACTGTGATCTAACCAAATAAAGAAATGGTAAGTTTTGTCACAACATGACAATGTTTTCACAAACTAAAGATGAGTAATTAAGTGCATTTGAGGGAAGAGAGTGAACAGACATTTAACGTTTTCTAAAGCTCTGTCAGTAGCAGAGTTTCTTGTTATTACCAAGGAGAAGATGGCCTGGGGCACCAAAAGTAGACTTCTTCAGCAGCAGCTAATCAGACTGGGTTCACCTATCTAAGGCTATCCTCAGAATCAGTTTTCACAACTTAAACTGTATTAGGAATCAAAGATGCAGGGGTGGAACAACCTGCAGGCAATCTCACAAACCACCCCATAGGCCAGAGCTTCCAGTGAAAGTAATTACCCTGAGACAATATCTACCAGTCTTGGCACCTTCTCCTTTATTGTGGTCTGATTGATGATTGTCTCAGCTTGTTTTTGCAGAATAAGTCAATCATTTGATGATGACTCTATAGTTGAGATGTTCTTATAGGAATTTATACTTGGAAATTCTACTTCTACTCCATCTTGGTGCTCAAGTTATTCTGTATGAGTCTGTGTTTCCCTTTGGGCCAGACACATTAGGAAATGATTCCTGTACTAGTATTATCATGGGGGAGAGGTGGTGTACTAGTTTGTTTTTATCAGTGAATGGAGAAAAAGAATTGGGGAATTGATCTCTGCTGGTTAGATTGCTAGGGGTGATAGCTGTTAATGAGGCATGACCTTAGACTGAACTTAACTAGGTTTCTATATAGGAATTGGTCTAATATTAACGGAAGACTTTGTGAAGAAGACAGTGTCCTCTCAGACTTTTTTTTTTTTCAAAAGAAAAACATTTGTGAATTAGTATGGACTTAAGGAAATTGTCTTTGTGTGCTCAGTTCTGCTAAATGATGATCAAATCATAGATCTGTAGCAGATAAGGACTCTAGAACTCATTTAGTCCGGTACTATTTTACAGATGAGGAAATAGGCCAAGAGTCCACTTCTATGAGGTTACATAGGTGTAGTAAGTATAAGAAGTTATTGAATCCACGTCCTCTTGATTCCAGTTCCACTTATTAGCAGCATGATAATGGAAAGAGCACTGGATGTGAGTTCAAATCCTGCCTTTAGCCCTTATTAAGTGTATAATTATGGCCAGGTCATTTCTGCTCATTAGTCCTCGTTTTTCTCATCTGTAAGATGGGTATAATGATACTTACAATACTGATCTTACAAATGGTTGTCAGAATTAAATGAAATAATGTGTCTAAAGTTCTTTGTGAAACCAAAATAATTAAATAAATGTCAAATATTATCACTTAGAGTATATTATAAAACCCAATAGATAATTTAATGATTCTGAGTAACAAACAATGAAGAAAAGTATAACTAACAACAGCCAGGTCTCTGGAGGTTTAGAATGACTTTGGTGAAATATTCAGATTCAATCTCTTTTATAACACAGATTCGTCTTTATTACTAATCATTTGGTCTCATCATAGTCTCCATATTTATCTTTCCCCAAGGTTGTTCATAATATGGCCATTATAATATAGAAGATTGATTCAGTTTGTAATCTGATGAATGAGCATTTAGTTTGAGCCAAATTTCACTTATTCTAACTCGAATTTCTGGAAATCAACAATTATTATTCTTATCAATAGTATGTTTTCCATTAAGCAAATTTTATCAGCAATTATTGATGTATTTTTAAAATCAGATATTGTAGAAAACATATACATAATATATAATCATATATTTTGCTTTGTTCTTTATTTTCCCTCCCTTGTGTACTTAAATAATATAAATTATTTTATATTGGTATTCTACAAGTCATAGTTCAGTTTTAAGATCTTAAAGTTTTATATTATAAAAATATTGCATATTTGAGCTTTCTATTAAATTGTAAATTTCTTCTGATCAGGAATTATATGTTAACTGTTCTTTAACTATCCTTTCCATTTCCTTCCATGTACCTTATAGACAATAGGCATTTAATACATTTGTTGAATTGAAACAGCAAATTAGAATAATCCCTGGGAAAGGATTCTTATTTCTTTTAGAGAGATAGATAAACTGCAAAACATCAGTGAAATACTTGCAATTTAGGGAATCTGACTTCCATCCACAAATATCTAACTGCTGCTTTTTTGCTGATACCTGAGCAAAGATGAGAGGTTTGCTCTTACACAAAATTTTGGCACTTGATTCATGCTATACTAATGTCTACAGGGAAAATTTGGTTCCTCAGAGTACTGAGGAAGTGACTGTCAGCTTGATTGTGTGTGAAAGCTCCTAGTCTATCATGTGATTTCATCAGGAACCTGCGATCAGCTAACCTGTGTTCTTTTTGGGGAACTCATTCCCATGACATACTGAATACATGGCAAGAGCATTAATATTAGTAATAAAACATTATATACGCACAAGTGAGGCTTGAAAGCTTTATTCTCTGGTTGTACAGTCTATTGTTTCATGAGCCTTCCCCAACCCATCAGGAAAAAGAAAGAATCTACTAGTTATTGTTCTAATAAATCAGTTTTTTTGTGGAGTTTCTGAAAATGATATTTTTTTCAGACTTCTACCCCTATTGTATAATTTAGTGATTTGCTTGTTGCATTCAGCTTACCTGTGAAGGTCAAGCATTTTGTGACCACTGAAAATTTGATCTGTGCTTCCCACAGAAAATTATATAAAATGTTCTCATTATTTAGAATGGATATTTTAATCATCTTAAGGTTTTATTTTTACTAGCAGCCTCAAGTGTTTTTATTTATTGAATAGTGAATTCAATTGAACTTGCTTTTAATCATTTTTTTAAAACTCATTTTCTTAAAAAAAAATCAAGATTACATTGACATTCCAATGTGAATGAACAGTAAACTTGTTGATTACATTGGATGAAGCTTTAGCATTTTTGTAGAATTGTAGGTGGAGCTAAAATTTTTTTTGACAATTGGTTTTACTGATTTATGCAATCAGAGTAGGTAAAATGGAATTGGATGTCAGAAATGTAGAATACAATTTATTGGTTATTGCAAATTGAAGGGTTGATAAGTTAATGAAAGCTGATTG
The DNA here is from genome assembly GCF_016432865.1 of Antechinus flavipes. NCBI lineage: Eukaryota > Metazoa > Chordata > Mammalia > Dasyuromorphia > Dasyuridae > Antechinus > Antechinus flavipes. Next base: position 308,144,120 of record NC_067400.1, on the reverse strand, counting down.
GCATTAGAATTTATTACAGAAACTCCAAGTTAGACAATGGAAAATGATAGTCTTATTAATTAATAAGTAACATATCCTGAAGATATAGATTAATGAACTATCATTTAAAATCTTTATCAGACTTAAAATTAATTGAATAGTTAGACTCATGGAGATGTGTAATGTTGAACAATGGGAATAAGTATGAAACTGCTGAAAATAGATTGCTATTGATAAGCACATAAAAGGAGACTTGAAAAATATGAAATTAGGATATCTCATTAATAAGTATGTTAGACTCCTAACTCTACATTTTGAGAAGAAAATTTATGAAGATGTGGGATTTTTAAGGATAAAAGCAGATATAATATTAAAATAAATAAAACTAATATAACTGGTAGTAGACTTCCAGTGTCAGACACTATTTTCAATATGATACTGGGTGGGGGGGATTAGTAAATATTTGAGGACAAAGAAATCATGAGAGATGAATTTATTACAAAATAGTCATGCTCAATAAGTTTCATAAATGTTTAAAATAGGGTGACAAAGTTGATAGGGATAAATGGACTTGATTTTTTGTTTTAAGCATCAACAAAATGTTTGTTGTTCCCTCAAAAATTATACACTTAATTGCTTTGGATATGAATAGACCTAGAAGACTGTAAATGAATTTTTGGGTCAAACTGTAATGTTAAAGAAAAGTTTTAATTTGTATACAGGAATATATTGGATGATATAAAATTGTTTCTATATCTAATGGCATTGAGGAGCTTTGTAAGTATATATACATTTTATATTTCATGGTTCAAGGGAACACTTTGCACTAGAGAGGTCCATGTTTTTCTCTGTGTGGTGGCATTGTATAGTAGAAAGAACATTGGATATCACATGAAAGGATTTCGATTTTGACCTCAGCTCTACCATTTACTACCTTTGTGATCTTGAACCAATCATTTCACCCCTTTGGACCTGCATTATGTCATCTGTAAAAAATAGGAAATTGGAGGTAGCTAGGTGCCACAGTGGTTAGAGCATCAGCTTTGAAATCAAAATTATCTGAGTTCAAATCAGGTCTCAGGCACTTAACACTTCCTAGCTGTGTGATCCTGAGCAAGTCACTTAATTTCAATTGCCTCAGCAAAAAAAAAAAATAAAAAATAAAAAATAAAAAAAAAAATAAAAGGAAATTGGAGCAGCTGACCTATAAGTTCCCTATTAACTCTAAATCTTTTACCCTTTATTGAAATGTCATTCATATTTATTATTAAAAGTAGAGATGATAAAGACAAATCCTCAGATTTTAAGAGATGAAATAATAAGTAGAGTAGCTTGGGAGTCATGAAAAAGTTCCTTTTGTAGATACTCAATATTTGTTGAAAGAATGAATAAGTTAAAACTAAAGAATTAGGTATTTTCTATTCTAGATAATAGGGATACATAGAAAAAATGAAAATTTAAAACCAGTCTCTGTTATTTTGAAATCTGTGGTTCATTAGACATTTATCAGTGAATGATTCTGTCCTTATTTCATGGCCAAAATAATCTTCCTTTCCATAAATTTGGTCATATAATTCTTTGATCAAAAATCTTCAGTGAGTCTTTAATACTTTTCAAATACAGTTCAAACTTCTCTATTTCCTATTTATTCAAGACCTACTTTCTAGCATTACTCTATCTTTCCAATCACATGTGATAATTTCCCCAGAATTTCTTTTGCATTCTTGCCAAACTGCTTAGTTTCCTGAAAATACAGCTATCTCATTCATCCATGTCTTTTCTCAGGTTGTTGACAATTCCTGGAATGCCATCCCTGTCTATTGTTTTCTATTGAACCCTATTACTTTCTTGTCTACATCAGTTTTTGCAGGTCTCCTCTTATTCCCTAATATTTGGTCTTCTTATTACTCGTACTAGACAGTAAACTTCTTGAGAGCTTGGACTGTATGTGTTATTTAAACTTTGCCTTTGTCTAGAAATCTAGGGCATTGCTTTGCACACTGAAGGTACTAAATACATAGCTGTTTATTGTAATTAATTAATGAATTTCCTATGAGGCAAATGACAAGCTAATACTTGAGTGTTGGTCTAGCAAAGTACCTCTGAAAAGGTATAGGATGAGACTTAGTTTTTCATGTCTTTAGAACCATTTATATTTAATATTTGAGTGGGGAGAACTTTTAATGTATATGGTACTTCAGATATTCTAGTTATCAGACTGTTAGTCTCTTTATATTCTTTATTATTATTTCTTAAAGAAATACATATACTTTTGTGCTAAAATTGGTGTGGTGAGGGGAAACATATGGAACCTAGCAGAACAGGAGATCATAAAGTACTAGAAATAGGCGTGGGTAGAAAAGAAGAAAGAGTGCATTCAATTTGTAAATTCCAGAGGACCTGAGGACCAGAGGCTAGACATTTAGATTGGAGTATGAAGAGACCACACCTAAGGTACCATTTCTCTTAAACTATGAAACTGAATGAGAAAATAAGTAGTATAACTATAGAATCAGAACCCTAAAGGAGTTGGGTTCTTGTTATTGTTATTGAATCATTTCAGTACTTTTCTTACTCTTTGTAACCTTAGTTGAAATTTTCTTGACAAAGATACTGGGGTAATTGCCATACCCTTCTTCAGTTCATTTTAGAGGTGGGGAAACTGAGGCAAACAGGGTTAAGTGACTTGTCTAGGTAGCATGTATCTGAGGTCAGATGTGAACTCACACAGATGAGGTTTCCTGACTCCAGGTCCAGAACTCTTATCTACTGTGTTACACATACTTGCCTTTGTAGTAGGATAGAACAAGAAAAAATAAAGTGGCTTCTTTGATTGTCAGGAAGAGATGGGCTCAAACTTTTATAGTCGTAGAGGTGTAAAAATCAAAAGTTGTCTATGATTTCTCTCCTAAGAGGGACAAAGCCAGAAAAGACAACAAGAATTTATTAAATACTCTTCTACACGTGCTATGCTAATTGCTGGGGATATAAATAACAACTAAAAACAAAATTCTTGCTCTCAAGAATTACGAAAGAGGGCAGTTATCCATATGGAATTATTATTTTGAAGTTTAGAATGTTAAATGCAGAGCCAGGAAACTAAGCATTTTTCAGTTTGCTCTAAGAGACTTCATAATTTCTGCACAAAATTTATACAAGTGTGTGGAAAGATGGCACTAGAAGTATGATGGGATGGTGGCTAAACTGTTCATAATTTGAAAAACTAAATTCATCAGTGATTACCCATGAATTCTTCTTGAATTTGAATAGAGTAGTTTGAAGCTGTGATTTTGTATATTAAATAAATGTTATTTGGAATAGATAGTCCTCAAATGTTATTGTTGAGTTGTTTTTCAGTCATGTCTGGCTCTGCAAATGTACTATCTTTAAATACCAAATTTTTGTTAATTCTCTGAAAATAATAATAATAAAAAATTTTGTCTTTTTAACAGGTTTTGTCATCTGTGGGTGTACCTAGAAATTTAAAGTTTGGTACACTGAGTGCAAGTTCTGTGGTACAGCGACATTGCTGTCATTGGGAACACTCAATCTGTCAGATAGATGGAGATGCCAAGGAAGTTTTCAAATTACTGTAGTTTTAGCCACAGCATTAACTCTTTTGCTCTCAGATAGATGTATGTTAGTTTAAATTAAATTTTAAAAATCACAGATAACTAATTTTGTAATTGGAAGACAATTATCTTAGAGCAATTTATGTTAAACTGCTGAGGGATCAATGGCTTATCATACCAAGCCATTTTATGTCAGTTCACATCTGAATTATTCCTCAAAAATGTTTCTGAGGAGAAGATGGAGGACCTGTATCTTTTGCAGGATTTTGCATCTGTATTTTTTATGGGAGCATTTTGATCCTAGGAGAAAGGAGAGTCCTTTTTTTTTTCTTTTTTTTCAAGTACACAGAAGTCAAATGCATAAAGTCAAGTACATAAAACTGAAGTCAGATTTACCTTCAAATTAAGAACAACTTAGTGGAATTTAGTTACTGCAGAGTGCTTTTAAATTGTTTCTTATGTTAAGGAAATATTGGACTCATTTAAGACTCAATTAAGATATAAGAAAATCTTACTTAAACCTAATCAATTTAATTGAATTCCACAAATGTTGGTGGACTTACTATGTACAGAAAAGGATCCTAGATGTTGGAGGATATACAGAATTTAATAAAGCAAATGACTTTGAATCTAGTAGGATAATATAACATACACAAATAATTAGGATACAACATAATTCATAATAACCACATGAGAATACTATGTGAAGCAATCAGTTTTTTAAAAAAATGAATAGTTAGCTTTATTTATATTTAAGAAGTAAAGTTTAAAGCTGGATATTTTTTCATATAGTTCTTCCCACTGCTGAAAAAATCTTTCTTCCCTAAGAAAGAACTTATAGAGGCAGTCTGCATAGTTTCTGGGCATTCATATAGAAGAAAGCAAGATTGTCATTACTCTCAAGGAGTTTATATTACAATAGAAGAAGATATCACCTATAGCAACTATAATTTAATTAATCAAAATTTTTATGCACTGATAGTGTAGGAAGGGAGCAAATGATGAGAAGCCAAACTCATTATTTGGTATAGTCTCCAATACCTATAATTTCAGTGGTCTGCTGGTGAATCTTCAGTTAACCAGAAGGTCTAGTTCACAACATTCTAATCACAATTTAATTCTTAAATCAAATAAGAATACAGTGGTTGAATTGACATTTGCTTTTCCTTACACCAACCAGCCTTTCATTTTTTGGAGGTATGCATACAAAAGAAGGAAACAAAAATCAGAAATTTTGTATATTCCCCAAAGAACCTAATTTTTAAATTTTATTTTAATCCTGATTTAAGCACCCCCAAAGAAATGTTTGTACACACACACACACACACACACACACACACACACCCCACACACCAAAACACACAAAAAAATTATTATATGAAATTGTAAATATTTATACACATATATCTATTAATCTCCACTTCTAAATGTTTTTTCTTTTAAAAACAAAATGAACATTACCCATAACTACTAAGAATTCCCTGCCAATCTGTGCTTTCTTCTTAACAACTTTCTGATCCCCTCTGTAAAATTTAAAAAATATTAAATTACCTTCTATCTTTTGGCTTCACAGTTGCAACTCTTCCCATTCCTACCTCAAAACAACTTCTTGAAAGAAGAGGAGGGAAATTATGACAAATAATAATAGCTAATAAGAGCTAACACTTATATAATACTTACTATGTACCAGTCACTGTGCTAACAAATTAGCATTTTACATATATCATTTTATTTTATTCTCACAAAAATCATGAGAGATTAAGTGCTATGACTATCCCCATTTTATAGATGAAGATTCTGAGGTAGGTTCACACAACTAATGTCTGACGGCTGGATTTGAACTCAGGTCTTCTTCATGACTGTAGGCCTGGCTAGCATTCTATTTACTATTCCACTAAATAAGAACAGTCAAGAAAAATGAATCAATTCAGTATCAATAGCCAAAAATAGATATCTCTTTACTTTATGTCCATTGTCTGTCAGTAACATGCTTCATCATAGGTCCTCTTAGGACATAGTTGTTCATTGTATTGACCAGAGTTCTTAAATCTTTCAAAGTTGTTTTTCTTTAAAGTTTTTTTATCTTCTTATAAACCATTTTCCTCATTCTGTTAATTTTTCTGCCTCAATTTATACCATTCAGGATTTTTTTAAACCTCTTTCATCATTTCTTATGGTGCAATAATATTCCACTACTTTCATATATCATTGTTCACCTACTTACCAATTGTTCAAGAGACAATCTAAGGCACTCCTTTAGATTCTAATTCTATTCTTCTACCTTTTCCCCTTTTTAGAAATCTGGAAGTTTGTTTTGCTCATTCCCTTCCAGCTGTTGTCTTTCCTTTTAACTCCCCCTACCTCCCCTAATCCTGATTTGTTTGACAACTGAATTTGATGTATATTAATAATCAGTCAGTCAATAACCATTTATTAAGTACCTACTATTTGCCTGGTACCATGCTAAATTTCTTTTTTGCAAGAAACTGTATTGTGCAGTTTGTCAGCTTCAGATAAGAATAAGGTTCATTGATAGTCACCTCATTTCTTCTTGCATCTTTATATATTTTTCTCATGTACTCCAGTGATAAGAAATCTCAAGTTCCACTTTCTTCCTCCTTTCTACATTAAAGTATTCTTCCTTTTATCCTCCGTTCTCTTTCAGACTCCTAAGATTTAATTCATATGTGCGTATTTGTGTGTATACATACATACATATATATATATATATATATATATATATGTGTGTGTGTGTGTATATTTAGAGCCTCTTGTTGCATTTTCACAATATTTTAAAGCAATTGTTTTGTATGTCTCTGTAGGAAGCAAATATTTCAGACTTTAAAACTTTGAAATTTTAGATGAAAAAGATTGAGTAAATAATTCAAGAATGCATTCTGTTTACCTTTTAATAATTAAGCAGGTCAGACTGTACTTTTTATAGTCATTGAATTTTTATTTATTTATTTGTTGGTATGTACTGATTTTTAAGATTTTAGTAAGGTGGATTAAGGTGGACTATTGGAAAAAATGAAGATGAACAGAATTCAAGGGCATATAAATGAAATAAATGACATGGGGGTACTTTAAAAGAATGTGTTTCAGCAGCTCTAGATTTTGTTGATGCAGATTCTCCTGCCAATTATGGATTACTTAGAATTTCATAAATTAGAAGATAACTTTTGAAAGATTCTATGGCCAAAAAATTTGTCATCCTGAAGCCAGTCTAGTGAAGAGCTTCCCAAACTTACCTAGGATGATCCTAGGATAATATTACTCTACAAGAAGACTTGTGGCTCTCCCACTTTGGTTGGATCTGCTAGATGTCTGCTTGTTTGGCAGAATCTTTGATAAGCCAGGGTGCCCTTCATTATTGTGATGTTACTATGTCAGAGGAGGAATTTAAAGGAGAACTTAAAAGCACATCAGAATAAAATTAGAAAATCAGAACAATTTAGATAAAATTAAAAAGAAACTAAAGAAGCATATGACCTATATTCTTGTTACATAGCTGACATTTATTTAGAAAGTTCTCTACATATATTATTATAATTGATTCTCACAACAACTTCCTGAGGTCACTGAGCTTGAGAGAGATCCCAAAGCTCTGTAGCTGAGGCATCATTCAAATTCCTTTCATCCTGACTCCCAAGACTAGCCTGTATTTATTCTGCCTACGGAACTTCTTCCTCTCTGTATTGAGAGAGAAAGAAGAAATTTAAACAGCAAATATGTCTGTATTATAAACCTTTTGAGAATTTGAGTTGACTCAGGTTTGCTCTGCTATGGGTCCTAGGTTCTCATTATGTTTAGAACTTTTTTAGAGTAGACCTATATATATAAAGTAGAGTTTATTCTAAAACCTGCCCAGTTTCCATGTAATTTCCCACATTCAGCATGTCTTAAAGCCTGGCTAAATGATTTACATGAAAAACCTTGAGCTTGTATCCTTGAGATTGAATCAGAACCAATCTAGTTTTTATGGATGGTGATTGGAATATATTTTGTTCACTTTTTTATTTCAAAATAGCATTATTTTTAAATACTTAGTTTATGTCTCCACTCTTGAATTTGAATTTTGAAAAAAATACATAAAGAAACCCATCTTTTAAGTTGTATCTAGTTAAATAAATCTTATGTATTTCACACTTGATAATGAATTACTGGTTTTTAGAAATCTCTTATCTTGCCTCAGTTTGAGGGAAAGTCCCCATATTTTATATTAATAGGTAACAGCATTAGAAATTATTATCCTTAGGAGTCACCATCTAGAAAAGCAACTGTAGTGTGGTGTTCTAGAAGGACAATCTCTGAGTCAGGAAGACCTGGTTCTCTGCCATGTACTAGCTGTATAATTCAGGGCATTTAATGTATCAGTTTCTTAAATCTTTCCACTGTTCTCCCTCCCTACTCCCAGTTCCCTATCTTGATGAAATTACCTCTCTCCCACCCAAAACCCAAAAAGTTTTGGTTTGTTAGTGTAATTATTGTAATATGAAGCTGACCTTTGAACTGCATATTAAGTACCAGTGATTAAAACACATTTGTTTATGCAAGAATGAACAGCATGGTCTTGTTGATGATTGAAATCTTCATCTGTTCACATGGCATGTTTTGTCTCTCTGTAATGTTACTCTCATTTAAATTGATATGTTGTAACTAATGTCTGTTTTAAGGGCATGTTTCCTATTATACAAATATAACCCACGCACCTAAAATTTTCAATATTTCAGGTTATGCTTTTTATTTTAAATTTTAATTATTTTTGGAATTAAAAGCTATGGAGTATCTGGATGATACTATTGCAAGTATTATCTGTTTCTTTTTCACAAGACCTATTGATTACTGTAGTTTGTTCTGGTGTAGCACTTTTTTTTTTTTTTTTTTTTTCTGGACAACAATTGGCTGAAGATTTTGATCAAAAATAGGGATAGATGGATACTTTTAAATGAATTTCTGAGTTCAGGGAACCTAAAATTGTGACTTCTAAGGAATTTTTACGTTTAGAAAGCAGACTCCTAATATTTAATATTATCCCTTTTAAATGTATTTCATGTATTCACCAAAGTTCTATTTTTTTTTAACTAAAACCAATCTTACAGTATCAAAACTGTTAAAAGTAATTATATTTCTATTTTGAGTTTTTCTTAACATGTCATGTTTGTGATCTAATTTTGGCAGCTTATTTTTGCATATATTTTTTTAATCTTTCATATTCTTTCATTGGGTATATTAGTACTAACCATTTAGTGCTTTATTTTTTCTGTTCTTTTTCTGTTCACAGAACTCTGATGGCATCAATTTCAATATATGTTAGTTTGCAGCATATGTATACCCAATGATTTTTTTTAAATCATATAATCTAAAGTCATTTATCCTTTCTAATACTGACCTGGGAATTGTAGCTACACAATTTGATATATTCAGTTTTACTGGGTAATATATGTATTTGTTAGGGGAAACATAATTTCATCATAAAAATGAGGGAGTGCCACTGTCCTTTTATGTCCCTTACTTTGAAATGAAAGAAGCATTTCCTCTATGATGTTTTCACCCAGGTAAAATCTTTTTTCACATACTTTTCCAGTTTACGCCAAAATCTCTGTAGAATTGAAAACAAATTACAGTTCTCCCCGAACAAAGTAAAAACAAAGTAATCTGTTAGTTCAGAAGGATCAGTCTTAGCCTCTTTGATCAGATCAAAGTTCATCACATAAACTGTATCACTATTATTATACTATACTATAATACTATAAATTAAGGTCACAGAAGGCATCACCAACTAGGGCAGAGAATCACTTTACGTGTCCAGAAGACTTACTCATGATCTTTCTCTGAATCATACAACATTGCTGGCTTATTTTTTCAGAAATGGAAAGTGATACTGCAGAAATCTCTTTTTTTTTAAAATTTTATTTAACAATTACTTTATATTGACAGAATACATGCCAGGGTAATTTTTTTACATCATTATCCCTTGTACTCGTTTCTGTTCCGATTTTTCCCCTCCCTCCCTCCATCCCCTCCCCTAGATGGCAAGCAGTTTTATATATGTTAGATATGTTGCAGATACTGCAGAAATTTCAATAGACATTCCATTCCTCAGATTTTCACTCCAATGCTGTTGCTTTACTTGTAGATTGGGGAGATGAGGGGAGAATTAGGGAAGAACAAAAGAGAAATTGTATTGAATGTTGTAGAAGTGTGCTCTCTGTAATATGGGAGGAAGGACTGAAATTTGGAGTAAAGTGTTGGAAAATGTGGGATAAAAAGAAGGAACAGAGGTGAAAAAAAATCATCAAACTGAAATTACTGCTTTCATAAATAAAAGTTGGGCACATATTTGACCCTTCTTCCTTCTCACCCTTTTTCTCCCCCCTCTCATATTTCCAAGTCATAGAAGGCTCATTTCTAGTTACTCTCAAGGATACTAACATTGTTTGCTCTACCCTTCTCTACACATTCCATCTTCTGATTCTGGTCATTTTTATTGGCTGTCCCTCATGCCTAGAATTCTCTTTTTCTTCATCTCTGCCTCTTTGCTTCCCTCATGTCCCAGCTAAAATCTACCTTTAAGAAAGTCTTTCCCAGTTCTCATTAGTGCAGTTGAATTCCCTAATCTATCTCCAATTTGTCTCTAATCTGTCCTTTATGTATCTTGTTTTGTATACAGTTTTTTTTTTTTTTTTTGTATGTTGTTTGTTGTATGTATTCATTTGTATGCCAACAAGTTAGGAACTTTTTCCTTTTTTGTATCTCCAGTGCCTGGAGATTTAATAAAAGCTTCTTATCTGACTGACTATATGTATATATATTTATATATGGATATGTGTCGATTTTCTTTGTAATAATAATGACAACAAATTCATTAAACTTCTCTGTAGAGAACTGTTAGTGTCAGTGATGTTATCAAGTTTGGATAAGACACAGTGTCTTCCACTATGGAGCTTTTGATCTCATATTAGGGCTATGCACAGTCAAGAAAAGGGTGTAAAATGATTTATGTTGAAGTAAAAGAGAGAGGTTCTAGCAACAGACTCTGGGTTCTGAATAGATCAAGTTCTTAGTAAAAGGGTGAAGACTACCTGAAAGAATTGCCATTTGTAGGCAAAATGGATGTGGAGCACTTGAAGGGTTGTGCTCCACATCCATTTTGCCTACAATTCAAGCTTCTTCTGGTTCGACCCTCAACTTCCTAGCATGATCTCGTGCCACTCTTCTCCACATAGTCCATGCTTCTGCCAAAGTAGTCTTTTTACCATTCTTTGTGCCTGCCCTACAATGTTCTACCTCTGGATCTATACCTAGAATGTCCTCCCCATATCGTTTATACTGCTGGATTTCTACTCATCTTTTAAAGCAGAGGTGTGATGTGGCCATAGCTATGTACACATCATCAAACATTCAATCATCAAACATTTATTGAGCTCTTGGCAATAGTAGGAGGTACAATATGGGTGAGAGGGTGAATATAGATCATAGATCTGTTCAGAGCATATTATGATAGTTCAGGCAGGGAGAAGAACCCGATATGGAGTTAAAATCAAAAGGACTTTGTGACTCATTGTATTTGAGAGATGAAAGAAAAGGAAGAGTTAAAAATAACACAAATTTCAAATGTATCTGGGAAGATAGAAATAATGAAATCAGAAGAAGGAGCACATTTTTTTGTGAAATAAAATAAATGTGATTTTATATGGAAAACATTTAAACAACCATAGGAATATAAGAATATGTAAAAGGTTATCTTGAAGGGAAGCTCTAGTGGGAGGTGGACTACCAAAGGTCTCTTCCAGAAGTTGATATTTGAACTCCATCATTAACTAATACAAAGGTGCTAAGAGGTAGAAGAGAGGAAGTAAAGAAGACACTCAAGTTTGGTCACTGAGAAGATAGAGAACATGAATGTAGAAAAATCAACAACGATAGTTGGTTTATTGACTTCAGAGCTAATGAGCATCTAGGCTGGATTTGAACTCAGTTCTTCCGAGCACTTTACTATGCTGCTTAACTGCTTCTGAAATAAGCAAGTGTCATAATTTGAAGGAAAGTCCTCTAATTCAGCTCCTCTGCTTTGGTAATAGAAAAGAGTAAAAGGTTTGATATGCTACAGTCAGAAATTATCTGAATAGGGTGATAGTTAAATTTTTGAAGGTGAATATGTTTAGCAGGGGAAAGATAATACTGAGATGCGAAGAGGAACAAAGAAGGGGGGGAATGACTTCAAAACTTTGGGAAGATAAAATCCAGGAAAGGAGACTATTGGAAGGGTAAGGGTGTCAAGAGGAATAATTGAAAAGATTATTTCAAAAGTCAAGGGAGAAGAAAGTAGGATTGCTGGTCAGTAGGTGTTAAAGGATTTAGAGGACAAAGAGAATGAGAACAGAAGGAAAGTCCTTGGATTTGCCAATTATTTAGTCACTGGTGACTTTGGAGAAAATAGTTTCAAAAGACTGGTGGGGACAGAACCAGATTGCAAGAGGTTGAGAAGAGAGTGGGTGGTGAGCAAAAACAGTGAGATCTCAAGATTTTAATTGTGTAGATTATGTTGAAGCATATAATTTTCCTTGATTAATTTTAGTGTACCATATTTTAAAACACTGTTATGGTAGCTTTATAAGTTTTTAACCAGCTTGTGTTTATGTATATATTTTTCTATTAGTAGAACTGATTTTTGAGAGTTCAGATTGCTTATTCTCTGTGGAGATTATTAGTACACATGATATCAAGGTCATCACTGAAATTTCATAGCAAATTTAGAGATATCCCTTTCCAAGATTATATATAGTGTGCCAACTTCAATTTTTAATCTGAAAGCATTTCCTGGTTAATTCTTTTAAACTCATATTCTCTGAAATGTGTCTAAAATCTGTTTATCAATAGCAAAAGCTCACTGATTCATAATAATTAAGACAAGAACTGTTCTCATTTACATACTTTAAAAAATAAATGGTCTATACTACTTTCAAGTACATAAAATCACATGAACAAGCCTAATAGAGTATTGCCAATTAAAACTCCCAATGGACAAGCTTTAAAAAATAGAGATGGAATTTCTTCTAGGCTAAGCTCTGAGAATAGGGCAGGAATTTTGTTAAACTCATTTTTTAAAATATCACTCTCAGTGGCTATTATAGTGCCTTGCACTACTATACCAAGGGCATGAGATAGTTATTTTTATTTATGTAAAACTTGATGCTATTAAAATAGTTTTTTGAAGGTTACTAAAATTTATTTGTTTTGTTGTAGGATAAATGGTCTTTCTTAAAATACTGTTTATACCATTAATCTGTTAAGCAAATCCTTTATTTAAGAGAGATCTAGAAAGCTATGCTTTAGGTGCACTCAGATCTGAATTATAATGGATTTCAAATTAGTAAAATCCAAATTAATGATGTTTTCCTATAATGGTATGTATTTTTCTTTTTTCTTTTTTTTTCCTCCCTGGATAAAGTACAGATACTGTGTTCTGGATTCTAATCCTTTGTCTTATATTTTGATGCACATTTGTCCTTTACTTAGATATTTAAATATATAGAACAATGTCATTTTTCAAGTGATGAATATGCATTTATCCGTCCATAAATGGACATTCTCTTCTCTCTCCTAGTTATCAGATTGTTATAAAAATGCAAGGTGTGTTTTAGCATATGGCTGAATTTGTCTTTTTTTTTTTTTTTCTTCTCACAGTTTTACAGAAAAAAAAAGTGTTACCAATTTTTCTTAACCACTTCAGATTCAGGAGAGTAAAGGTAATGTTCATGGAATATTTTTTAGCATATATGAACTTCTTCAAATATTATATGTTTTTTGGAGTCTTTCATTCATTGTTTCACGCTGAACAAACCTTTAGCAAGTACCCTCATCAACTATGTCTACTAGTCAGAATAATTATAATATCTATTATAAAGTTTTTTAAGGTTTGTGAAGCATTTACCATATATTATCTAATTTGAGTACATATAATCCCCAAAGGAAGACATTTTTTCAATTTCTCAGTTCATTATCATGTATTTCCTTATTCCTCTTCATCCACTGGAATAAATTTGTCTTACATTTTATATTCATTAATTTAGAACTCTTTTATATTTATACATTTTTTCTTTTCATTTAAATAGAAATTTAGCATGGAGCCAGTGCTGTGCTGGAGCCAGCTCTAACAGGCTTACAAGATGTAATTGTTAAATTTAGAGAGGTATATTTACCTCTCTAAAATTAGTAATCAATACAAATCAAAGCTTAATTTTTGTTATTATTGATTATCTAGACTTAACAAAATGTTAAATAACAGTTACCAGCTTCCTCCTTTACTGCTCTATAAATATTGCTTGAATTCAGTATGAGTACCATATAAGCCTCAGGGAATGAAGTCATCAACCTAGTGGAGGTCTAGTCACTACAAGCCAATCATAGCAATGTTAGATGGTATTTATGTAGCACTTTAAGCTTTGCAAAGTGCTTTTACATCATTATCTTATTTGAGCCTCTTAACACTCCTGCTAAAAGACAGTATCCAATCTTCACCAAGTAAGAAAAGGAGAGAATTAAAACAAACTGTAAGAGAGGATAGAAATATTTAGAAAGCAACAAAATTCCCAATTATATCAGTTTAGAGCAACTTGAATGACTGTCAGTGACTAGCAGACCAGAATTTTAGTTAGCTGCCGTAAAGGTCATAGTAGACTTCTGTGTCTAAACTGTATAGAGAACTCATCAGAATTGAGGAAGGATCTGTAGTTAATAGGAAGATGTAGTTAGTTTGCTTCTTATATTCAGGTTTAGACTTTCCAGTAGAATAGTATGGAAAGGTAATTTATTATAGAGGAGTAAATCGCCGATTACATTGGAAGGGGGTGGGGAGATCCAACCATCCCTTTTGTGAAAATATACCCATAAGCATATATAAAAGCTTGTTTTTAATTTCTTTATACCAGTGCACACCTCCAACATTCAATTTAGCAAGAAAATGCAAATTGTTCCAAATGTAACAGCAGCAGCAGCCCTTTTACCTGAATGTCAAAACTGTCAGGGAGATTTAAATCAAATCTCTGGAACAGTTTTCCAAACCAGTCAGCCTAAAGATTGAGGTACCAAACCACAGCAAAAATTTCTTGCCCCCCACTTCAAAAAGGCTCCTGTGTGTCAACGGAGTAATGTCAGAGTCCTAATTCATCTGCTTTCTAATTTTAACTTTTTAAGGGTTTTATTTTATTTGGCTTAATTATGGTATTTTCTACAAATTAATGATAAATGCCTTGATTAATAAAACCAAATGTCAGAGAAAATGACAACTTGATGAAAAATTAATACTCGACAGTATTTTAAGTTACAGAAGTACTGAGAATATACACTTCAAACTTTATATACTGATCAGTTCTATATGTAGTCAAGGAAAAATAAAGTCTCATTGCTCCCCATTTCCTTTCCCTCCTTTCCCCCCCTCTCCCCGCCTATATATGTAGAGTCAATTCTGTCTTCCCTTGCCATCTATGGCAGGAATAGGACTTGCATTGAGATAATTTTTTTGGATAACTATGTAGCTCAAAGAATACCTTTTATTTTTTTATCTTAAAATTCAAAATAATGTATCTTTGGAGTTTGTTTTTAAACAAGGCTATCATTCTAAGAACCATATCAACCAGGTTTTAAAGAAAGAATCCATGATATAAAGTGTAATAATTACCGATGAAATCTCTGATTTGTGGATTTTTCATAATCTATTTAATTGTGGCTATTTCAGTTCATGCATTTTAAAATAACTTGGTAAAATAATAAATCCACATGAAGAGCATAGCCTTTTACAGAAAAAAAGTTTGTTGAAATGAAAAATTTGCTATTTTTGTAAGTAGTTTTTCCCCAGGGCCTTAATAAACAATCTAAGATTTGATTGGAATATAAATATAAAGTTGTAACTTGTAGATTTTCTTGAATAATGTTTGGTAGTCAGACAAGTTAAACTACCAATGAAATGTGTTTAATTTTTAAGTGATATGGGGAAAGAAAGAAAAAATATCTTATCTTAAGCACTTACTCCATCTTTATATATATATATGGATGACTTTGGAATATGTATGTATTAAAATGTCAAGACTGCAATTTCTAAAAGATCAGTTAAGATTTGACAAATGTCCTGTTGACCTTGGTTTTACTTTGCTTTTTTGGGAATGGAGATATATTTTTTGTAATATTCCATGTAAGCCTTATAGTACAAGAAGATACCATGATACACTTTTTTTTCTTTTTTTGTTGTTGTTGTTATTATTTAGTTGGTCGGGGATAATAAGCTCATAGAATATACCATCAGTTAAATGGACTCACTTAGACCATCTGTTCAGGAACTGACACGATGGCTATACCTACCTACCTACCTATCTATCAGAATTGTTCTTTGCCAGCCAGTGTTAAAATCTCTACTTGTTACAATTTGCACAGTAATCCTAGAAAGGGAATGTTAGGATTTTTGCAATGTATAGTAAGATAAATAGTAATAAGGATTCTTCAATATCTTGTAAACATAGTACATACATGCCATTCCCAAGGGGAAATTTTCGTTTATGTAGATTTACTCCTTAGATTTAAAGTTGGAGATGGATTAGGCAGAACATTCCTTTGGCTGGCTCAAAATTTTACTCTTTTTCTACTTTGTTTTGTGTCCAAGCATCCAGTCTGTATTGGCATTGCTTCTTTATGGGAAGAAGGCCACCTCTATTGCTGCCATGACTGCTTACATACCTGCCATGAATAATAGCACAAGGCACTAGTTAATCATTACATTGTGATTTTGTCTTTTCCTTCACAGCTGATCACTGCCCAGAGTTTGTGGGTAATTGCACTTAGGCTTCTAACACAAAATTTGTCTTTAATGTCTTTACTTGGTTTATGGGTGTGCATATGCACATCATTTCTATGTGGAGTCTTTTAAATACATTAGCTACATTTTTTCCTTCATATATTTTGTTTATATAACCCTTCCCCTCATTATATTACACTTCTAGAAGTAAGTTAATTCTGTAGGTTATGCATTAAAAAAAAGAGAAAAAAATTGTATTGCTTGGCTAAGATAGTCATAATCTACTCAGTACTATTGATTTTGTAAGGTTTTTAGCTGGGGTTAGGATCATTTTGGCTGAGTGTTCTAAGAGAATCTTATCTTTTTGCCAAAAGGCCTATGATTCTATGAAGAGGAGAAAGAAAAATTAAATTTAAGTTCTTCTCTAAGAGAATTTTATTTGGCAATAAATTAATTGACTTCAGAAAAGAGAAGCACATCAGTTTCGCACAGCTTAAACCTTTTATTGCAAAGAGTTAAATTATGGTATTTCAAATCTGATGCTTCCTCTGCTAACAGACAGCAATCAGCTGGCGTTTTTTGGAGAATCTAAGTCTTTTTGGGAGTTCAACTGTGATGGCTGGACCCTCACATTTGAAAAGAACTCCACCTTAGTCCTATGCAAATACTTCCTTACAGCTTCAGAAATTTACTGGAAATGTTCTACTACTCCTGGGAAATATATAACACCCTACATATATTTTAGGCATGTATATATAGTCATTTTTAAAATATTATATCCAGAAGGCTGACTTTTCTCTTTCCCAATTTTTCCAACACTGCCTAAATGTTCAGTAAATATTTGTTGGTTTGAATTGATTATATGAATCACCTAAAATAACCTTGGCTGTAGGGATCTTGAGGAAGAGTTTTGGCTACTTAAAAAGGTCCTAAGTGAATTACTGTGTTTTTTGTATGAATAAAAGTTTGAAGGGTGACTAGACTAAAGTTCAAGACCAATTTTAACTCCTGCAAAGCTAATATCATGTAGTTTTATTAAATGCCTCTCAAAATGTCTTTATTTTTCAGGAGATAAATAAGTTCAGCATTTCAACAACTAATAATTGAACCATATTCTCTCTGTATGTGGTTCCTAGCTTAATGTCAGGTACTTTCAGAAATTGTATTAACCAGTCATATCCTGTAGTACTACTATTCTACAAGCTATTTATTCATTGGAATTAAATGGCCACTTAGTGAAGGATTTGATTGAAATTTCAAGCACCAATAGAAATCTGACCCATTATGCAGTAATGTTTATTTTCCTAAAATGATAGGGTTTGGTTTTGGTTGTCTGGTTTTTTTAACCCTGACCTGTTATTACTTTGGTGTAGGAAACAACTGGTACACATCTGCAATTCCTATATAACTTAGAATCCTAGAGACTTTTCTGAGGTCCCAAGAGGACTGAATAATGTTCATACAGCTAGTATTTGTCAGAAACAGTACTTTAACCCATGTCTTTCAGGCTCCCACAACACATCAGAGGTCTACTATTCCACTATGTTCAGCTGCTTCTCAGGTTTGCTTGCTATAATACTATAATAGGCAGCTTTAGATTAGTAGTTAGATAACCTGTGCTACTAAAAAGAAGGCAAAAACACATGTAAACAATGCAGAATTTTTGTATTACTTTCCTATATGTTGTTTTTCTTCCCAAATAAGTGGTTTAAGCCATGCATCATTTAGTGACTGTATCAGTGTTTCCATTTCTTATATTCACTTTTGAGGCAGATCAAATTCCATTTTCCTTTGCAAATAATATTATTTTAGTGTTGCTCAGCATACCTTAATACTGCCCATTTAATTTGGGAATCTCAGAATTAGAGAGAAGCTGAATTGTGTGGAAACAATATATTTTTAAGGATAAAGACAGTGTTATTAATACCATTGTCAGATTAAACAAGAGTCAAGCACATAAAAGAGCAGATGGGAGAACTAGAGACATATCAAAAAATGTGTGGGCTTGCCTACTGGAATGATGGCAACACATTACAGGGCTAACGGAAAAACATTAGAGTCAGATTTAGGCTATTTTAGCCAGTGTGTGTATGTCTGTGTGTCTATGTGTGTGTGTTTTATAAGTTTTCTTGTTATATATTGTTTTGCATAGTTAGATTTCTTGCAACCTGTATCATTTGAAAATATAAAAGAATATCTTTGTGTTTCAACAAAATCTGGCTTTCCCAGAGAAATCTCTTAGAGGAATTAGGTAATGGACATGGATTATTTACTGAACTATTAGATAGAAGTAAAATTTCTGCAAAGAGGGGGCAATAGAAATCTTGTGTTTCTTCTATACTCTATTTCATTTTCCTTATATTGATGTACAGATTTGCATATATTATCAATTACACTTAGACACATCTCTGAGGTCTTCAGTTTGCTTTGCCTTTACTTTCAGAGTTTTCCTTTTAGCATGGGCAAGAGTAATTGTCAGAACTGTTGTGATCCAAATTTAATTCATGACTAAAACATACTTTGTGACCTTAAGTTAGTCACTTATCTTTTCTGTATCTCAGTCTTTTTTTTTCATAAAATAGAAATAATGATGATCTTTCTCCCTCTCGTTCCTGCTCTCCCTCTCTCTATTTCTGTTAATTCTCTCTCGCCCTTTCTCTCTCCTTCTCTCTCCTTCTCTGTCTCTCTCCTCTATCTCTGTCTCTCTTTTCCCTCCTTTTTTTCTCTCCTCTGTCTCTCTCTTAACAAATTAACTCTTTGGAACAAAAGCTTAACCCTCTTTTAACAAAAGTGTTTTGTAAATCTTACAATAAAAATTTGGGGGATAAATTTTAAACAGTACATAAATGGGAATTGTGATTACTTCTTTATATGTTTATTTAGTACATTCTGAGTAACTAATGATTGTCAAGCTAAATAATTTTATAGTTATATAAATAAAAATAATAAAAATTATTAAAGGCATAAAGAGTTAGAATAAAGTTTATCCTTTAAGTAAACAGAAGAGCTATCTCTATAGTAATAGAGAATTCATGACCTTCCTTTGTGGTTTCAAATTTTAATTGACCTAATCATCAAACCATTTTTCTAAGTATTTGAAATAAGCCTTCTTAGCTGAATTTTGAATCCTTTACTCCTTTCCCCTCATGTTTTATGCATTTGCATACTTCAACATTTAAAAAGATGTGTTTTCTGGAGTATTTTTACTCCTTCCATTAATTCTGATTGTCCCCTTGTTAATGACCTCATAAATGGGCTTTCTGAATTTTTATGACCGGAAAAATTTTAAAAACAGAAACAAAGCCCCAAACTCAGCATTACCTGGTGGTCAATCCATAATGCTGGAGAGCTGTTATTCCACACTTAGATAGATCTATCCTTAGACATGGTCTGTCCATCACTGGTCTGTTGTATAGCTTTTGTTGTTGTTGAGTCATGGATTACTCTTCATGACCCTATTTAGGGTTTTCCTGGTAAAGATACTGGAGTGGTTTGCCATTTCCTTCTCCAGTTCATTTTCCAAATGAGGAAACTCAGGTTGAACAGGGTTAAATGATTTGCCCAGGCACACATAGCTAGTAAATACCCGAGGCTAGATTGGAATTCAAGCCTTCCTGACTCCAGGCTCTGTGCTCTATCCACTGTGCCCTGCATTCTTATAGAGCTAAATGACTGCTGACCATTAGAGATTGGCAGTATGTGACAAAACTTGTGTTCCATTGCCATAAGATTTTGAAAATCCAGGCTAGCCCTTTTCACCTTCTGAGGTAGCTGCAGGTACAGTTACCTATCTATTTTTAATCCTTGTTCTGTTTATTCCTTGTGTAACCTTGTATAGGTCACTCTGTCCCTGTGGACTTCTTGTAAAGAAAAGGGTGTGGGAAGTGAATTGGTCCATATAACTTCAAAAGTCTCTCCAGCAGTAACCTCATAGTCTAAGGATCCTATAATTTTTCCCCTCTAGTTTTCATTGATTAGTTAGGTTGGATCTTTGGAAAACAAACAACAGCTGAACTTTTTCAGTAACTGAAAAGCTCCATCTTTAATGTTATGTCACTTTTTTTGTTTACTTTTTGGCTACCAAACACCTGGTGAGGAAACCTTCAAAAGCCTAAAAACAGAAAATGCCTGAAGTAATGTTTGAGAGCTATCTTTAGATTTTCAGGAGGATCAAATATTATTTTATAGAAATAATATAGAAAATTTTATTGATTAAAAAAAAAGTCCCATATCCTTCTTTTTCATATCATCTGAATGTATGTTTCTCATACTTTTCTCTCTGTGTTTACCCAGAGAGAATTCATGGTAGTAAATGGAGATTTTGCTAAGCTTTATCCTCTTTTTTTCTTCGGAAGTCTTTGAAGTTACAGCCCAGCCTTAGGAATCCTGGGTCCATTTGTTAGGTCTGTTGTATAAGTATGCTCTGCCATGGAACTACCCTGAAAAGTTTAGTTCTATCCCAAGATACCTTCAGTTCAAAAGATTCTGAGGCATTCAGATGAGTCCAGGGATTATCTTAAAACTGAGGTAACTCAGTGGCAGTTGAGGAATGGCCTGATGTTTGAATGAGCAAATTGAACACGAGATAAGTAAAGAAAGCAGTATCTGAGGATTTTGGAATGTATGCTACAGAAAAACAATAAGTATGTCATTACATTTAGTAGTAGGTACTAAATTTCAAAATCATAAATGCTCCTAAACTTTTAGAATTATTACTAAAAGTAAAAAATTTATAAGATTAGTTTTTACCAATCCTAGGTTCAGCTTGGATTGAGGTTGCAGAAACAGAAAGGCAGCAGCAGGTGAAAGAAATTTGCATTTTCCCTTCCTGACATTGGACATGTGTTTGGAATATTTTCATCCTCTGATCAGATAGTTCATTATGTTCTTCTTTTTTTTTTTTTTGGATTTGTGTTTTTTTGGCCTTCCAGCCTTGCATGCTCTCCCTGTGGCCTTCCAAGTCATTATGCTGGACTTCAGCCTTAGCCAGTAAAATGGCATTCCCCACATCAGCTGTCCACTTGGACACACATCCCTTTCACTGTTCAAATAATTTGTATTCATACAATGTATAATAGATGGATTTGTCACATTACTCAGAAATAATCAGTTTTTAAAAGTTATAATTTGAGCTCTGCCCTCTCAAACTGCAGATTACAAGTTTTGACCCAGAAGGTTCATGGTATGGCATAACAGTCATTAATTACAGTTTTTAAGGGACATTTCATCAGTGGTAAGATTTAGATTGTTACAAAAACAATTTAAATGTTTTTTTCCTTTAACTTTCAGAAAAGAATCCTAGACGTATACACACACACACACACACACACACACACACACACACACACACACACGAATATCTCTTTGTGTTTATTTTTTCAAAAGCACATATTAAATATATATATGTAAGTAGGTTGGAGGAGTGGGAAAAATACTCATCTGGGAGCCAGGAGACAAATGTTAAGGTTCTAGGTTTTGCTGTGTTAACAACTCAGTAAGTGATCCTGGACCAGTCACTCCAGTCTCTCAGTGGTTAAAGGAGTGCATTGATCTAAATGATCTCTCAGATGTCTTGTAGGAGTAAATCTATAATTCCACTATTGTGAAATTAATAATTAAATACACATAAATATTTATATTAAATGGTCAATTTATTGGCTGATAAGGTAACCTGAAAATTGAAATTATGCTAAATCCCATTTGTTTTATTTACACTTTTACTATTTTTATTTAAATGTTGCTTTTTTTTCCTGTTGTGATACTCATGATGCATAGATGTGCCCATATTTGCATATCTTGAACATACTCACACATGCAAACACACACACACACAGACACACATCCCTTTAGATTATAAAAGATCTCAAAATTTTCAGCACTGATTTGGGAAAATATACTCTTTAGCAAATGATCTTCCTGTGTATGCTCTCTCAGATATATAGAATAGTAAAATTCATAGAAAAAAAGGCTAAAGTCATAGGAAAAAAATACTGCCAGATCTGTGGGTCCTTTGCTGGTTTTATCAGAAATTCACATGGAAGAACTCATTGAGTTTTTCATTATAGAGAAGAATGGGAGTAGGATGAAACCTGTAGATAAATGTCTGCATATATCTAAAAATAGCTCAGAGTACATAGAAAGTAATCTGTTGACACTGAATAAATGACTCATAATTTTTTGATGATTTCTTAATTTATGAAGCAGTTTTTTTCATTTTTCAATAAATTTCATTCCCCTTTTAGAACTCTATGATTGCTAAATTCATAAAATTAAATTTAAAGCATTAAGGAGAAGCCAGCAAAGAAAAGCATCTGAATAAATTCTCTTCAAAAATCTATAACCACCATTTTGTGATACATCTTTGAATATTTTAGAAATGGTTGAATGGGTTTTCTCCAAACTTTGCAAATCCTCAGTAGACTGAAAGTATCATAACACATTTTCATTCAAAAAAAAATTAAGTGAGGAGAAAGTTATTGAGCATGTTGGCCATAGAATGAGAATGATTTTTCCACTACTCTTAGAGGTATAATTTCATAGGACATTTTTGAAGATGACATAGAAGAAGAAATTTCCTTCCATTATTTGTAAAAGTTAAAGACTTTTCATGGAGTGGGCCTTTTTCAATATTGTTTTGTTTTGCCAAACTTTTTTTTTCCTCTTTTTAAAAATTTTTGTTTTAAAACATGAGGATTGAGATAGAAACATATATTGGGAAATACAAACAATGTGAAAATAAAAGATGTCAATAAAATTATTTTTTAAAAGATCCTTTAAGAAGAGTAAATAATTGAAGGTAAAATGATACTTAATGGCATCCTTTTCTAGGGAATTCTGTAGATATATAGAATATATGTATGTGTGTGTATGTTCATATATTTGGAAGTCAAATTGAAGATGCATATAGTGATGATCTGTTCTGATTGTTGAAGGTGTCATGATTTGAATTTCCTAACATTTTTACTTATGTGATATCAACTGTGATTTTTGCAATGACTCTATTCTTCTTGCTTAATTTGTGTGGTCATTACAAGTATATTTAAATTTTGACCCTTTCAAAAGTGAGATCATAATTACAAATGGCTACGCTTTTACAAATTTTACAAATAACCATTGAAAGAATGTCTAAACAGTAGAAATTACTGTACTGGTGGAGAAGATAGTTTTCTTTTTAAACATGTGATTAGTGTTTCATAGGGAGAGAAATTTTTGCTTCTAATGTTTTTCCCAAAGTAAAAATATGGTTAGAGTATACTGACCATATGTAAAATTTTCACTAAGCAGAGAAAATCCTGGAAGTAAGTCTAAACAAACTTCACATTTATTTGCAAAATTCATTCAGTCTTTTACAGACTTGTAAGAATGTGCTAGGCCAAAAACTCACTACTAGCCTAATTTCGGAATAATTTCTATTAATTCACTACATTCAACTCGTGGTGAAAACAGATGTGTGGAATAACAAGGCTTCCAAGGTACTCTATAGTAGCCTTGAAAATGGTTCTCGTAAGTCATGAGACAAAAATTCAGGTTAGTACAAAAGAAAAATTGTATTGACTCCACCCACCTATATTTATTGATAATACCTGTGGTTTTCTAGACCTATTTGTGACTATTAGGTCACCTAGTGAATAGAGGACAGGGTCTGGATTAGGGAAGATCTGAGTTCAAATCCAGTTTTAAACACTTGTATTAGTTACCTAAGCAAGTCATTTAACTTTATCTGTAAATGGGCATATAATATCTACTTCCCAAGGTTGTCTTAAGGATAAAAGGGGAAAAAAATTGTAAAGTATTTTGTAAATCTTGAAGTGTCATATAAATGCTATTATTGTTATTATTAAAGGCAGGTAGATAGCAAGTAGATAGTAGGTAGTGTGCCGAGCATGGAGTTAGGAAAATTTGAGTTCGAATGTGGCCTCAAATACCTAACTAGCTGTGTGATTCTGAATAAGTCATTCAACCCTGTTTGCCTCAGTTTTTTCATCAGTAAAATGATTTGGAGAAGGAAATGATAAACAGTTTTCATGTCTTTGCTAAGAAAACCTCAAATGGGTTAACATAGAGTCTTTCACGATTGAAATGACTGAACAATAAGAATATTGCTAATATTACTATTACTTAGAGAATTCACCCATTTTGTGGGTGATCAATTTTGCAGAAATCAAGCTGGAAATGCAAAAGAAGAATAGAGCCAGGTGAAGACTGATACTTTTTCTTAGTAGCACTTATTATGCATAGCCTTAACCCTTTCCAAGTTGGAGTCTGTTACTAGTGCCCTGGAATCAAGCTAGAATCTGGAATTATTAACTTTCTTTTTGTGATATAGACCTTTTTTGACAATCTGGTGAAACTTATAATTCTTATCCATCCTTAGGATAATGTTTTTAAACACACAAAATGAAATACAAACATCATAAAGGAATCCAATTATATTGAAACAGAATAATCAGAATATTTTAAAATAAATTCATGTACCACTGGCTTACTCTTTCATAGTCAGATAGGTTCGAATGCCTGATTCACTTTAGCCCCACTCTTTGATTTCTGGTAGGACTGTGTTTATTTTTATATATGCATTAATGAAAGACCTAAGAATTGTTCCATACTTAATCCACAGTTTTTGAAGCTAAATATTTAAAAAGAAAAGATTAATGAAGGTCTTTTAGTTTAAAGTTATCCCCATCACACAAACACCCAACTTGCACACATTCCTTTTATGCCAGCTACTATCTTAGAGTAATGACTGCTGAGTGAATGACCCACAATTTTCTTTCCTTCCTTGTTGTATTGCTATTTAGTATTTCCCCCTCCGAGTCATTTTACTTCTCCTTATAAATGAGTCTGGTATAGAAAGCACCACCCAAATAATAACTTCAACTCCCTTCCCAGAAAGAAAGTTTTAAGGTTTCACTGGTTTCATGCGATCTTCATTTAAAAAGGTGTCTTGCTTGCTTTGCTCCCTGGGAACAGCTTTATAGATTAAAATGCTGTGTCTACAGTACACAGTGGCACTGTTAACATACCAGAATGAGGCCAAGGGAAAACTCATATAGGAGCTACACACCTAAGTACCATTAGTAAACAGAGACTGTAAGTCTCATTAAGCATAATGAAACCTTATATTGACTATAAACTGTTACTTACTTTAAACTTCTCTGTAGAGTATAGGAAAAGGGATTAACCTAGCAAATTGGGATATTATTTACTATCTCTTTCATATTAAAGTTACCATCAGGAAGGACTATATTTATAAATAAAACATAGTAGGAATTGAAAAATGTCAAATATATAAATTAATTGTTTAAAAAAGGGAAAGAAAAAGGTAAATTAGCTGTGAGTGATGCCCTGCTAACAAAATGGTGCTGTGGCTAATTATGATTAAAAAAAAAAGGTAGAATGAATTATGGGAGCATAACCTTAGCTTCTGAGGAGTGAATGCTGCTTCCCAGGGGACTCTCTAAGGCAACAGTCTTTTCATATTTATCTTCCTTAAACTAACATAGGAAAGTTTGAGGGAAGGATGGAGGAAACAAAATTTTTTGCTTTTTTTCTTCCTCAGTCATTAATATCTGAAATTGATGATAATGAATGCTTAGATGTTGTTTGATATCTTAGCAAGAAGGTGTATTGCTGGGTTTTGTTCACTGGCTAGGTTTTGCTTGCTAGTCTCCTGCTACTATTTAATAATTTCTTTCTTGGGTGCAATCTGAGGGGTATGTTGTGAAGGAGATAAAAATGTCAGCTAAATTTAAGATTGACTATTAACTTTTTATATTGTACTGCTGCCCAGAGGGGGAGAAAGGATCTGGGGAAATAAGAATTTAAAGAGAAAAGCAAAAAAATGACAGTTCAAGTTTACCAATTACACTGCATCTCTCCCTCCAAGATGCACATCATGTTCATTGCCAGTGGTTCAATTTGCATCAGTTCTGGACCTTGGGATCTAATTGCACATTTAAGATTTCTATCTGTTGGCATTTTTGCATTTCTTTTGGGCTTCTGATCAGGCCTGGTTTTGCCATACTAATTTTTTCCCTGTTATTCCTATTAAATCATGTAAGATGATTGGTTGTGTATATGAAATGAGTGTGTATCTATATATTTCTTTAAATATATGTTTTAATTTTAGAACTTAAACCTTAATTTACTATGGACTTTGAAACAAATGAGCTTTAATCATATTAGTTTTATAGCCTATGTGCTTAATAACTCAGTTGGAGTAATTGAGGGACATGAACCCATCCTCTGCTTCCCCTCTGCAACAAAAATTCTCAAACTGCTTGGTTAGATAGAGGATGAAGAAAAACAGTGAGAGTAGGAGTACTTCTATCCTCTGTTCTTATAACAATCATGACATTACAAAATAACCATAACAATGGCACTCTTATTAATCAGACATATTTATACAGAATTAGTGTTGGCTTCTACTCTATATTACCTTTAGTTTTATGTGAACTTTTATTATCTCTGCATATCAAAAGAGACATGGTGAATGAACAAAGAAGCCCTGTTATGAGACAAGTATTATTTGACATTTTGGGAAACTCTTATTATAGGGTTTCCTCCTAAGTGAGGATAACGGGAAGGTTGTCATTAGCTGCACTGTGCAGACATGGTGGATTTTTAAAAACAGAAATGGATCCTGCTTTTTTTTTTTTCCTTTTTCCTTTTTTTGTAAAGATTTATCACCTAAAATAATTAAAATTATTCCAAGACTTTCAGCAAAACCACATCCCACTTAACTCAATTTTATGTTTCTTTTTTAAATTTATGTGAAGTATTGACATAGACTATCTCAGAATTATTGTCTTCTTTTCAGTTTTCCAGGCTATATGTAGATTTCTTAACCTAAAAAAATATAAGTACTGGCACATGCACTGGTTAGGATCAGATTGTAAAAGAATAGATCAAGTGTCTATCTAGGAGATGTTCAAAGCAAATCAGAGCTGTTGAGGCCTTCTACTGGACTTGTAGCAACTATAGATGGGGTTTATAAGTTTACAAAGAGAAACTCCCAAACACCATTGAAACGAAAACATTAGCATCTTTATGTATGGATTCTCTGGCTTACTCTAAGTCTATGTAATTATAGCTAGCATGTTTACTAACCCAGGGTATTTTCCAGTATGTAGAGAGCTAGATGATACAATATTTGGAGTCACTTAAATCTGGATTCTAATTTGAACTCAGATATTTGCAGCTTAGCTGATTGATCCTTTTTAAGTCATAGAATGTCTCTGGGTGTCATATAATAAGAGATTTGGACTTCATGACCTCTAAAGTCTTTTTTTGTTTGTTTTTTGGCTGAGGCAATTGGGGTTAAGTGATTTGCCCAGAGTCATACAGCTAGGAAGTATTAAGTGTCTGAGGCCAGATTTGAGCTCAAATCCTCCTGACTTCAGGGCTGGTGCTCTAGGGCTGGTGCTCTAAAGCTGGTGCTATAGCTGCCTCTAAAGCCTCTTTTTGTTTTAAAGCTATGATCCTCTCTTATTACTTGTTTATAATCAAACCTAACCATAACCTTGATCATCTAAGATATAAATCAGACTATAATAACCCAAGCTTGCCCTTGAAATCCAGCAGTAGTAATACCCCGGAGTATATCTTTTAAAAATCATTGTTATGTTATCACCTGTACATAAAAATATTCCTCTGTAGCTTATGCCTCATCTAACATTGTGTTGTCTTAACAATTTGCAGTCTGTTTTCAATATGATCAGCTCATTGGATTTGGCAACAAAGTTAGTAACTTTGGAGAGAGCATTTCAACTAATCTGACCTTTTATTAGCCTTCAGTATTTGACACTATTGACTCCTCTTTCTTCCTAAATAAATCTTTTCTCTCTAGCTTTTATCATGCTCCCTTCTTTCTGGCCATTCCTAAGACTTTTATAATAAATTATAGTCTGTTTCTTACCCTTTAATTCCAAGTGTGGCCCCAAAGTAGACATATAAATTTCAGAACAAGCCATAGACTCCTGAAGCCTAGTGCCATATCATTGTCTATAGGATGTTCTATGTATTTTTCCCATGTGTCTCCTGTATTCAATAAAACTAAAAAAATCTCCTTATCTTTGTTCCCAATCTTTTCTTTCTTAAATTTTCCATTTTGTGGAGAAATCCACCCATTTAACATGCTCAGATTCCCAACATTGTGTTGATTTTGATTCATCCTTCTTCATTTCAAATTATGTTTAGTTGCTAAATCTTAGTGTTTCTGTCCCCACATCCTCTCTCTTTTGCATCCCCTTTGCTGCTCATTAACCACCACCCAAATTAAGAACTTCATCACCTCTCATCAAATGAACTAATACTATTCTCCTACACAGATTATTCTGTCCAACCAGTGAGACTTTCTTACTGTTGCTCACTTATGACATTCCATGTCTAACTTGCTACTTTTGTTTAGACTATATCATATAACATAGACTATATCCCTTCTCACTATCTTTCCTTAGAATCTTTAGCTGCCTACAAAGCTCAAGTCAGCCTTGTACTGGAATCTTACTTTATCCTGCTGCTGCTAATGACTCAGCCCCAGCTCTTCCTATTACAGTCTTAACTTTGCATATATATTTACATACTTTGTTTACCCAAAAGAATAAACACCATGAGGGCAAGGATAAATTTCTTATTGGTATTTATAATCCCTATGGGGATATAACATAGTGCTTTGTTCATAGAAAGCACTTAATAAATGCTTGTTTATTGATTGATTTTTACATAGTGAATTCATTTAATCTTATAACATCTAATTTGTTTCCAGTAGCATTTTATTTAACCTGTAATTTAGCTTTTAGATAAAAATTAAATGTGAAGTATAAAATCATATCAATAGAAGGGAAACAGCAGAGATATTATGACTTAAAGAGTTTAACATTAACATACTTATAAATTTCTTGAGTAAAAATATAAATATCCTAAAAATTATTTCACTGATGATAGTCACTTAATTTTTTTATGTATTAGTGGCTTAATTTTTTTTTTCTTTTTTTTAACCTCTTTCCTAATTTTTACTATTCAAAGTTTTAATCATAGTTCAAATATGAATCCTTTTGGTGATGCATAAAATTGTCTAAAACAGAATGAATTTGATAAAAGAATAAGATTGTCTTATGAGATGTTTGAAATATAATGCGTTTCCTAGAAACTCATTTTTAACATGAACATAGAGTTCTTCCAAAGCAACATCACAAGGAATAATTTTATTCCTTATATTTAAAAAAATGAAAAAAAAAGCATACCATTGAACTAGTGAAAGAGAGCTTATGATAGATATATCACATACTTGGCAGTTTGATTTTGTATGGTTAACTGGTTTGAAAAGAAAATGAAAACCATAAGAACTATTCATTTCTTTCAGATTGGGGACTATTTACTCGAGGGTTTGGTGCTTAAGCAAACATTTATATTCAACCTGTCCCTTTTTATATCCACAGAAGGAATTTCAAAGTTGTCAGTAAGACTTAGAAGTTGATATGTCCTCATCATCTCAAAATTTTTACTGTAGTTTAATGATCTGCTGTTTTTCACTAAACAAGTCCTTTATAGAGACCCAAAAGGCCCTGATAACAAAGCCCAGCCTTCCCTTGATTCAGCAGATATTACCAAAATGTGATTTTTATTTTTAATTGATGATAAAATTTGTAAATTATACCTCTTTGACCTTTGGGATTTTTTTTTTATGTGACGTCTAGGTTTCCCTTTGCAATCTTACTTTCTGCTATTGTCACTTTATAATGGCTATTTATAAACCTACTTACTATATTGACTGAGGAAAGAGAGTGATGGTCAGGTAGACCAAACTGAAATAAAATTTTAACACAAAACTCAATATAAATGTTAATGTTTGCTGACATATGTACATAGACTGAGGTCAGTGAGATAATAACTCAGGTAACTTAGCTCTTATCTATTCAGTACAATTTTTTCTCTCTAATTATAACAAAGAGTTATTTTGCAGAAGATATAATTCTCTATAACAAAAAATATGTGACTCTTCATCTCCACTTCCCTCCTCCTTTCCTCATTCCAGGTTTCCTTTAATAGAATTTTAGGGATCTGTCATCTAAGAATTTAAACCTTTCTTAAGTCTAAATCTTAATTGTCAGTCTGTAACAACTCTTAGGATAATGAATTCCAATAGTATAGGATCTGTTCCCAATTATCTCAATGATAGATCCTAAAAATCCTTAAGAATGGACAATTAAAGTAGATGCCTAATTCAAAATTTTATGGACCATTGTCCTTGTTTTTTACCAGAGATTCACATTTCCCAATGTTGTCTTCTTCTTTAAAAAAAAAAAAATTAAGGGGATGGAGCCAAGATGGCAGAGAGGATACATGAGTTTATCTAAGTTCTCCCTTACCCTCAGACTATTTTTTTATGAAACAGCCTTGGAATTAGTGCTTGACTGTGGAAACCAACAAACGTTGAGTGTATAACCCATTACCAACAGAAGAGAATCTCAAAAATCGCCAGAAAATAAAAAAAATTTTGCTCATGGGTGGGGATGGTTTGGCCAGGCGCAGACCTCAGGCTAGTTGGCAGTAAGAGCACAGAAGGCAGCTCACACTGAGCAGACTGGAGGGGGCGGGGTGTGGTCTCCACCAGTGGAAAACTTGCAGGGAGAACTTTACCACAGTGTTGGCTACTTTGCCCTGGCAGCAAGTCAGTAGATCAGCAGAGAAGCTATGAACACAGGGGATAAAGACTATAAATCCAAAATATTAGATTGTCTCCAGACGTGGCCACAGCCATCCAGCACCGGGAGGGATTCAGCATGCTTTCAGAGTGCAACCACTGTGCCGATGCATTTTCTGCCCCACTGCTATTTCACTGCTGCTTCCTATTGTCTGAAGAGGAAGCTTGGTAATACCATATTGCCATTTCTGTCCCACTGCTACTTCACTGCTACTTCCTGTTGTCTGTAGAGGAAGCTTGGTAATACCATATTGCCCCAAAAGCAGACCACGGTTGTTTTTTTGTTTTCTTTGTTTCTTTTTTGTCAAAATGAGTAAAAAGTTAAAGCGGGCTCTAACTATATTTATAACTATAGCTTCTATACGAATAGAAAACAGACTTCAAACCCTGAGGAGACTAAAAAGAGATTGTCTCTAAATGAAATCCCAAAGGGGGATGTGAGAGCCACCACACAAGGCTCTCATACAGGAAATAAAAAAGGCTCTTAAAGGAGAGCTAGAAGTGAAATGGGAAAAGGAAAGGGAAGCATTGCAAGAGGGTTTGGATAAGTCATGTTACTCATTAAAAGGTAGAATGGATAAAGAAATCAGCTCCCTGAAAAAACATAATTAGTGAATTGGAAAAAGAAAATAGCTCTCTAAAAAATAAAATTGGCAAAATGGGAAAAAATTCTGAAGAACAAAACAACTCATTTAAAAACTCAATTTGACAATTACAAAAAGAAGGAAAAAAAAGTAAATGAAAATAATTCATTAAAAATCAGACTTGAACAAATGGAAATGAATGACTCAAGGAGATACCAAGAATCAGTCAAGCAAAACCAAAAAAATGGAAAAATAGGAAATAATGTTAATTACCTCTTTGGGAAAACAACAGATCTGGACATTAGATATAGGAGAGACAATCTGAGGATTATTGGACTCCTTAAAAACCATGATGAAAAAAAGAGCCTAGACACTATTTTTTAGGAAATCATCAAAGAGAACTGCCCAGAAACAGATGGTAAAATAGACATTGAAAGAATTCATTGATCACCTACTGCAAGAGATCCCCAAATCAAAACTCTAAGAAATATTGTGACTAAATTCCAGAACTCTCAGATGAAGGAAAAAAATACTACAAGTAGCTAGAAAGAAAAAAGGAAAAAAAAAACCAATTCAAATACAGAGGAGCCCTATTAAGGATTACTCAGGATTTAGTGGTGTCCACATTAAAGGATTGAAGGGCCTGGAATTTGATATTCTAAAAGGCTAAGGAAATTGGTATGCAACTAAGAATAACTTGCCCAGCCAAACTGAGTATTTTCATCCAGGGAAGAAGATGGACATTCAACGAAATAGGTGAATTCCATTTATTATTGATAAAAAAACTGGAACTAAACAAAAAGTTTGACCTCCAAATATAGGACTCAAGAGAAACATAAAAAGGTAAAAAGAAATCTTAGGAATTATATTTCTCTTATGAATGTACACAAAGAGTACATGTATAATTTTATTTTACTATTATAATATAAAAAAGAATCTAGAGGTGGAAAGGAAATTGTATCAGAAAAAGGGAAAAGTGGAAGTACTACATCTCACAAAGAGACAAAGGAAACCTATTATATCCAAGAGAAAGAAGTGAGGGGAATGAACATAGTGTGAATCTTACTCTCATCATAATTGACTCAAAGAGAAAATATTAGACATATTTGATTTACAGAAAAACTTCTCCTACTTCATTGAATAGTAGGAGGGGAAAAGCAAAAAGGGAAGGAGTAGTCTAAATAGAAATACTGAAATTGTAAGGAAAAGGTTTAAGAAAAGGGGAGGATCTCTAAGGTGGGGGAAGCGATCCTGAAGAGGGAGGGCTGCATGAGGGAAATGGTGTTCATAAGTTTAATACTGGGGAGGGGGGTAAGAGGGAAAGGAAAGGGAAAAGCATAGTCTGATATTAACAAGATGGCAGGAAACACAGAATTAGTAATTTTAACTATAAATGTGAATGGGGTAAATTTCCCCATAAAGGGAAGGCAGATAACAGACTGGATTAAAAGTCAGAATCCTACAATATGTTGTTTACATGAAACACACTTAAAGCAGGGCAATACATACAGATAAAGGTAAAAGGCTGAAGCAGAATCAACTATGCTTCAGATGAAGTCAAAACAACAGGCGTAGACCATCCTGATCTCAGATCAAGCAAAAGCAAAAATTGATCTAATTAAAAGAGATAAAGAAGGGCACTATATCTTGCTAAAGGGTACCATAGATAATGAAGCAATATCAATATTAAATATATATGCATCAAGTGATGTAACATCTAAATTCTTAAAGGAGAATTTAAGAGAGCTGCAAGAAGAAATAAACAGCAAAACTATAATAGTGGAAGATCTCAATCTTTCACTCTCAGAATTAGATAAATCACACCACAGAATAAATAAGAAAGAAGTTAAAGAGATAAATAGAACACTAGAAAAGTTAGGTATGATAACTCTTTAGAGAAAACTAAATGGAGACAGAAAGGAGTACACTTTCTTTTTGGCAGTTCATGGAACCTATACAAAAATTGACCATATATTAGGACATAAAGACCTCAAAATAAAATGCAGAAAGGCAGAAATTGTAATGCATGCTTTTCAGATCACGATGCTATAAAAATTACATTCAACAAGTAGCCAGGGGGAAGTAGATGAAAAAGTAATTGGAAACTAAATAATCTCATCCTAAAGAATGATTGGGTGAAACAGAAAATCATAGACACAATTAATAATTTCACCCAAGAAAATGACAATAATAAGACGTCTGCCAAATTGTGTGGGATGAAGCCAAAGTGGTAATAAAGGAAAATTTTATATCTCTAGAGCCCTACTTGCAAAAATAGAGAAAGAGAAAATCAATGAATTAAGCTTGCAACTAAAAAAGCTAGATAAAAAGCAAATTAAAACTCCCCAATCAAACACTAAACTTGAAATTCTAAAGATAAAAGGTGAGATTAATAAAATTGAAAGTAAAAAAAACCAACTATTGAATTAATAAATAAAACTAAGAGTTGGTTCTAACAAAATAGATAAATCCTTGGTAAATTTGATTAGAAAAAAGGAAAGAGGAAAATCAAATTCTTAGTCTTAAAAATGAAAAGGGAGAACTTGCCACTAATGAAGAGAAAATTAGAGCAAAAATTAGGAGTTACTTTGCCCAACTTTACACTAATAAATTTGATAACTTAAATGAAGTGGATGAATACCTTCAAAAATATAGCTTACCCAGATTAACAGAGGAAGAAGTAAATTGGTTAAATAGTCCCATTTTAGAAAAAGAAGTAGAACAAGCTACTAATCAACTCCCTAAGAAAAAATCTCCAGGACCAGATGGATTTACATGTGAATTCTACCAAACATTTAAAGAACAATTAACTCCAATGCTATATAAACTATTTGAAAAAATAGGCATTGATGGAGTCTTACCAAATTTCCTTTTATGACACAGATATGGTACTGATACTTAACCCAGGTAGGACAAAAACAGAGAAAGAAAATTATAGACCAATCTCCCTAATGAACATTGATGCAAAAATCTTAAATAAAATACTAGCAAAAAGATTACAGAAAATCATCTCCAGGATAATACACCATTACCAAGTAGGATTTGTATCAGGAATGCAGGGCTGGTTCAATATTGGGAAAACTATTAACATAATTGAGTATATCAATAACCAAATTAACAAAAACCATATGATCATCTCAATAGATGCAGAAAAAGCATTTGATAAAATCCAACACCCATCCCTATTAAAAACACAAGAGAGTAGGGGAATAAATGGATTTTTCCTTAAAATAGTTAATAGCATCTATTTAAAACCATCAGTAAGCATCATATTTAATGGTGATTAAACTGGAACAATTTCCAATAAAATCAGGAGTGAAACAAGGTTGCCCACTATCACCATTACTATTCAATATTATATTAGAAATGCTAATTTCGGCAATAAGAGATGAAAAAGAGATTATAGGAATTAGAGTCGTTAATGAGGAAATCAAATTATTACTCTTTGCAGATGATATGATGGTATACTTAGAGAACTCAAGAGATTCTACTAAAAAGCTATAAGAAATAATCCACAACTTTAACAAAGTTGCAGGATACAAAATAAATCCACATAAATCCTCACCAACAAAGTACAACTGCAAGAGATACAAAGAGATACATTTAAAATAATTGTCAATAGTATAAAAATCTCTGCCAAAGGAAAGTCAGGAACTACATTGAGCAAAACTACAAAACACTTTCGACAGAAACAAAATCATATTCTAAACAACTGGAAAAAGATCAGATGCTTTTTGATAGGTCGAATGAATGTAATAAAGATGATGTACTCCTTAAACTAATCTATTTAGTGCTATAACAATTAGATTCCCAAGAAACTACTTAATGATCTAGAAAAAATAACAAAATTCATATGGAACAACAAAAAGTCAAGAATTTTAAGGGAACTAATGGGAAAAAATGAAGGAGGCCTAGCTGTACCTGATC
The DNA here is from genome assembly GCF_016432865.1 of Antechinus flavipes. NCBI lineage: Eukaryota > Metazoa > Chordata > Mammalia > Dasyuromorphia > Dasyuridae > Antechinus > Antechinus flavipes. The sequence continues at coordinate 308,108,564 of NC_067400.1, read as the reverse complement.
TAAAACTATATTATAGAGCAGCAGTCGCCAAAACCATTTTGTATTGGCTAAGAAATAGATTAGTTGATTAGTGGAATAGGTTAGGTTCACAAGATGAAATAGTCAATAACTATAGCAATCTAGTGTTTGACAAACCCAAAGGCCCTAACTTTTGGGATAAGAATTCACTATTTGACAAAAACTGCTGGGATAATTGGAAATTAGTATGGTAGAAACTAGGCATAGACCCACACTTAACACCATATACCAAGATAATATCAAAATGGATACATGATTTAGGCATAAAGAATGAGATTATAAACAAATTAGAAGAACATAGGATAGTTTATCTCTCATTTTTGTGGAGGAGGAAGGAATTTGTCACTAAAAAAGAACTAGAGATCATTATTGATCTCAAAATAGAAAATTTTGATTATATCAAGTTAAAAAGCTTTTGTAAAAACAAAACCAATGCAGACAAGATTAGAAGGGAAGCAATAAACTGGGAACACATTTTTACATTCAAAGGTTCTGATAAAGGCCTCATTTCCAAAATATAGAGAGAATTTATTCTAATTTCTAAGAAATCAAGCCATTCTCTGTAATGTTATCTTCTCTCAAATATAATCATTTTCTGGGAGCAGGTTTCTTGGGGGGCTTCTAGAGGCAGGCTTCATTTCAGTCTTGAGTAATAATCACCTCAAGTGCAGCCAGGAGTTAAAAGTTCAATCCTTTATTGTCTCTTCCAAAATAGCCTGGTTAGTTTTCTTAGAGGCCTATCTCTCTCCTTGGTTCCAAGAGCTCCTGTTGCTAGTCCTTTACCTCTGCCAACTTCAGCTTCTCGCTCTCTAAATGAATCCAAAGCCTTCAACTACCAGAAAGGTGTTATATGGAATGAATTGATTCCTCCTCTAAGAGTGGGATTATGGGTTCCTGATTTGTTAATCTCCCGGACTTCTGTGTCTCCGCAACTGAATCCCGACTTGTGAATCTCCTGGACTGGAGAATCTCCCAAATTCAATCCTACTTGAGGCTCCTAGCTTATATACACTCTCTAAAGGTGTGAACTCCAATGTGTGAACTCTCTTTAAGGTGTGAACTTCAAAGGTGTGAACCAAGTACAAAAGCATTGTTTCTATCAATTCCAGTGACCTACACCCCGTTTCAGGTTCTGGCTTATAACAATTCTCCAATTGATAAATGGTCAAAGGATATGTATGAACAGACAATTTTCAGATGATGAAATTGAAACTATTTCTACTCATATGAAAGGATGTTCCAAGTCATTGTTGATCAGAGAAATGCAAATTAAGACAACTCTGAGATACCACTACACACCTGTCGGATTGGTTAAGATGACAGGAAAAGATAGTGACGAATGTTGGAGGGGATGTGGAGAAACTGGGACACTGATGCATTGTTGTTAGAACTGTGAATGGATCCAATGATTCTGGAGAGCAATTTGGAACTATGCTCAAAAAGTTGTCAGACTGTGCATACCCTTTGGTTTTAGTAACATATCCAATGTTACTACTGGCCTTATATCTCAAAGAGATATTAAAGAAGGGAAAGGGACCCACATGTGCAGAAATATTTTTGGCTGCTCCTTTTGTAATGGCTAGAAACTGGAAATTGATACCCATCAGTTGGAGAATGGCTGGGTAAATTGTGATATATGAATGTTATGGAATATTATTGTTCTGTAAGAAATGACCAGCAGGATGAATACAGAGAGGCTTGGAGAGACTTACATGAACTGATGCTAAGTGAAATGAGCAGAACCAGGAGATTATTTTACACTTCAACAACAATACTATATGAACATCAATTCTGATGGAAGTAGCTATCTTTGGCTAAGGGAGGATCCCATTCAGTTCCAATTTATCAGTGATGAACAGAACCAGCTACCCCCACCAAAAGAACACTGGGAAATGAATGTGGACTGCTTATGTTTTTGTATTTCTTTCCAGGTTATTTTTACCTTTCTAAATCTGATTTTTCTTGTGCAACAAGATATCTGTATAAATATATATATATATACATATATTGTATTTAAGATATACATTAACATGTTTAACATGTATGAGACTGCCTGCTATTTAGGGGATGGGGGTGGAGGGAGGGAAGGGAAAAATTGGAACAGAAGTGATTGCAAGGGTCAATGTTCAAAAATTACTCATGCATATGTTCTGTCAATAGACAGGTATGATAAAAAAATTCTTTAGAGTATTGAATGGCAAAACCTTTATTAAAACATTAATATGTGATTTTTTTTTTTTTGGATTGAGAAACTGTTGGTAAGGAAATATTCTTGATCATTGAAAGTGAACACTTTTTTATAATTTAAAATATAGACTTATCTGGGGTATCAGGAAGTAAACGTCCAGGGTCACACAGCCAATATTTGTCTGAGGCAGTTCTTCCTGGTTCAGGGAGTAGGTCTCTAACTGCTATATCAAATTGCCCCTCATTTTATGTCTTATTTCTGTGCTTCATTTATGGCTATTATTATTGTTGCTTTTGTTTTGGTCTTAAACTTAGCTGTTTGTTGTCTAAAGAATTTATACTGGATACTCAGCATAGTCAAATTTCCTCACCAACAGTTTTTTTAAAAATTATAGCTTTATTATTAATTTTTTTCATTCACAAATGTATTCAATACTTAGAAATTCCATCAGCCTACTTGTATTAGAAGCAAAAGTCACAAATTTTTAGTTCCTATGGATCTCTTCTTGCGCTCTTCATATGGAATGGAATAATGCTAAAAATCAGTCAGTCCTCTTAAAAGAATTATAATATATTAGTATTGTGTATTGTCAGTTTGAGACTTTGACCAACAGCCCTCCAGTTTTACCCTTTAAAACTCTTAGGCAGATGCTATTTAATTTTATCTGATTGATCTATTCTGAGTTTATCAGGTTTAAGAAATCCTGTGTATGTATTACTCTTTTATTTAGCATCCCATAATTTTATTTTTGTCTCATAATTTCAAAAGACAATTATGTATAGAAATTTTCACAAGTTAAAAACACAATGAAAAATCAATGTAATCTCTCTTTTATCTCCTTTTACTTTTAGTTTTACCATTTGTACCAATAATCCTTAGATGATCTGATAGATTCTGTAGCTGGTGTTTTTCCCTTTAATGTAATAAAAGAATGTCTCTTGTTTTGATTTTATAGTTTATTGGACTATATTGAATTCTCCCTGAATTACTTTTTGACATATTGAAATTCTAGTTTCTGCCTTATTTGCTTCATTTCTCCTGTCCTACATATGTAATCTTTCTTTGGAAAGATACGTTTTCCCATGAGATAACTCTTTTATTTTGTTGGTTAGCCATGTACCTTCTTTTCCCACAATGCTTGATGTTTTCGATTCATAGCACACATTTTTCCTTGGGCCTCTGATGTATTGGTTTTGAATAGATATTTTTTACCTTTAAAACTACTCCTTTCAATCTCTGCCCTCTGCTCCTCAGCTGATACTTCTATTTTGTCATAGTTCTCTCTTCTCAAATTAACTGTGTGATAGATTTTTTTGGTTTTCTATCTTCTGGAAGAATGGTAAACTTAATATTCATGGAGGTATATGTTTCTTGTTATACACACACTCCCCATTAGGCCTAAGTATTAGCAAACTGACTGTCTTAGTCCATCTTAGAAACATTCAATAGTGACAACTCCTGGCTTTGTGTGCCAAAGCCAAGTAATATGCTAGATAAGCTAGATAAACTGATCATTACTTTTTATTTGCATAGAGGACCCAATTGCTAATCATTCATTTCTTACCTTTGCCTACTAGGGAGACTGGGTTATCTGTTCCATTGAGGATTGTCTGTTAAAGAAGGAAGGCAGCTTAGAAGGTAAGAAAAATCTTTCTGTGTATTTTGATCACTTCTTACTTACTCAAAATATTCATTATCTAGAATTATTCTGATCTCAAGCTATTTGGAAATGGTAGCATTCACTTTATCTGGCTAGAAAATTTCAATTTTATATAACTGTTCCCAGGTCATCTATAAATCCAGATTGTTTCTCCCTTTTGGCCTCAAGATGGTTGTAGGTAATTTTTTTTCAGACAAAGAAAAATCAGTTGATTTATTACTAAATTGTTCTTGAGTCTGAAAATATTCTACACCTACATGCAACTTCACCTTTCTTTATTTTTTTTTTTGATGTTATTTTGCTGGGTCCTGATGAATGGGGTATCAGAAGAGTCCTTAATAAGTAAATCCTTCCTTAATAAGCAATTCTCACAGTCATAAAGTATAACTAGAAGTCTTTAAGAATATCTAATTATAATTTTGTAATGATTTCTCATATTTGTCAGTTCTATGTATTGTCCGGTCATGTGTCATAGAATAGATTTTTTGTTAACAGTGCTGAAAATTCCTAGAATGATGTTGTAAAAAGAGGGAATTGTAGAGCAAGTGTTTGTAGTTATAAGGAAATCATGAAGATCTCATCTGTATATATTGAAAGGCACAGACATTTGTGTGGAGACACTTGAATTTGGATAAGTCCATTTTTAGTCTATTGTGTGGGGAGTAACATGCATGGAGTTCCATTTATAGCAGTGTGTATTGTATTCTTTTCATTTCTTTTTGTTGGTTAATTTTGTGAATATCAAAAGTACCAGATGGATAACTGCTTTGAAAGAAAACCCCTTGTAGATGGAAGAGTATTAATAATATCTCAACTACACATCTATAAAGTATATTTTCATCTCTAGAAGAGAACAACAATGAGTCTCCATAGATAGTGACGTTTTTAAATATCACTTTGCTTAGAGATCTAGTATTTTTTTTTTTTGTCAAAGTGCTTTTCTTTACTTCCTCATCCAGAGGTCATCTTCCATTTGCTGATCCAAAGTGAGCAGATTTTTGAAGAGCCTTAAATTGTATTGGGAGTAGGATCGGATAACTGATAGAAAATGAAGGAATGCTTCTTATCTAGGTCGGTCCATTTGTATTCTGGGAAGAATATGATATCCATGTATTTGACTATTGGCTAATTTTTTGAGGACAAAGTTGCGTCTATTTACCTCCTTCCACATCGTTCCTTGAATTTTTAGCGGGGAAAGATGGGAGATACATTTAATGTATAAGATATTTAGCTGCCACCATTGTACCTCTGTATAGTTTTACAATTTGAACAATTATAACCCATATATATATATATATATATATATATATATATATATATATATATATATATATATATGTATGTATATGGAAATATTGGCCATGTTCTTAGAATCAAAGGTACATGTCTTATTCTAATCAATAAGATAAAAACAGAAGTTTATATTTTCTCTAAGAGATGAATCACTTTGACAACCATTTGGAAGATGAATTGGAGAGAGGAATGACTTATAGCAGGAAAACCGATTAGGAGGATATTGCAAATAGTCCAGTCTAATGGTGCTAAAAAATTGAATGATGTAATGTAAAAGTGAAATGATGTAATGATGTAAAGAAAGGTTATAGAAATAGGAACTATCAGATTTGGTCACTAATTGGATTTGTGGAGAGAGGGAGAATTAGGAGCTGTCAATGAGACTGACAAAGGTAACTTGGAATATTGAATCAAGAAATAGAGAAGGGTTATTTGGAGAGAAAAATTAGTTTTCTTTCAGATGTATTGAGTTTGGGATGTCTGTGGAAAATTCAGTTTGACTCAAGCTCAGAAGGGTGGGGCTGGATATATAGCTTTGCAAGTCATCTTTACAGAGACAATAATGTGGTCACCAAGTGAAGATGTGTAGAGAGAGACTAGATGAAAGCCTAAGACAGTGCATTGGATTCCATTTATAGTTAGAAGGTATGATATGGATTATGAAGAAGTATAGAAGCCTAAGAAGAAAATGTCAGGCAGAAGAAGAAAGAGTGACGTTATAAAATTTCAGTTGAAAGAGTTCCCAGGTGGAGATAATAGTAAATAGTATCAAAACAATGTAACAAATGCTGCAGAAAGCTTGAGAAGGATGAGGAATGTGAAAAGGTCATTAGATTTGTCAATTTAAATATCACTAGTAGCTATGAAGGAAGCATTTTCAGTGGAATAATGAGTTTGAAATCCCAGATTATTAAGAATTGTAAAGTGGTCATTTCAAAGTGATCATTACTAAAGCCGAGGAGAGTCACATATTCATTGTATTTTTTCAGTGAAGCCTATCTACATATAAGGAAAGGGGAAACAGGACAGGAAAGGAGGCATGTGTTCCTGCCACATGCACATTATTCATTATAAGTCTCAGGGAATTGAATACATTACATGTTTTGTTCTTATATCCAGTTTATGTAGCCTGAATAAAACTAATTAACTCTATTAATTTATTTTACGTGGGCTGGGTCAGTAACTATAGGTTCAGGATTTTTTCAAGTTCTATAGTTGCTAAAGCAGGTCATCTTTGCCTAACATTCTGTCCTTCTGCCTTCACATCATTAGCTTATGAAATTTTAAATTTTTAACTATTCCTAGCTTATTCTCTCAAACTAAAAATCCGCATTGGTAGACTCAGAAAGAAATATGTCTATTGAAAAGAACTCTCTGGGATTTCTATTTCTTTTTATTTTTTTAAGGGGTGTTATTTATTTTTATTTTATTTTATTTTTTCCTTTTTTTTAAATTTAATAGCTTTTTATTTACAAGTAATATATGGGTAATTTTACAGCATTGACAACTGCCAATCCTTTTGTCTCTCCTTCCCCCCACCCCCTCCCCTAGATGGCAGGATGACCAGTAGATGTTAAATATATTAAAGTATAAAATAGATACACAATAAGTGTACATGACCAAACCGTTATTTTGCTGTACAAAAAGAATCAGACTTTGAAATATTGTACAATTAGCTTGTGAAGGAAATTCAAAATGTAGGCAGGCAAAAATATAGAGAGTGGGAATTCAGTGTAATGGTTCTTAGTCATCTCCCAGAGTTGTTTCACTGGGCATAGCTGGTTTAGTTCATTACTGCTCCATTGGAACTAATTTGGTTCATCTCATTGCTGAGGATGGCCAGGTCCATCAGAATTGATCATCATATAGTATCGTTGTTGAAGTATATAAGGATCTCCTGGCCCTGCTCATTTCACTCAGCATCAGTTCGTGTAAATCTCTCCAGGCCTTTCTGAAATCATCCTGTTGGTCATTTCTTACTGAACAATAATATTCCATAATATTCATATACCACAATTTATTCAGTCATTCTCCAATTGATGGGCATACACTCAGTTTCCAGTTTCTGGCCACTACAAAGAGACCTGCCACAAACATTCGTGCACATACAGGTCCCTTTCCCTTCTTTATGATCTCTTTGAGATATAAGCCCAGTAGTAACACTGCTGGATCAAAGGGTATGCATAGTTTGATAACTTTTTGAACATAGTTCCAAATTGCTCTCCAGAATGGTTGGATGTATTCACAATTCCACCAACAATGTATTAGTGTTCCTGTTTTCCCACATGGGATGTCTGTTTCAACAGTGATTTATGATCATTTTTTCTAACCTGTGCTTTTTGATGGATTTGTTATAATTATAATTTCATAATACTTATCTAATACCAATTCAAATAAGGAAGTGTGTAATATGTCTGAATAGAGTCGAGTTTTTGTTGGATAGGCCAAGTTCTGTTGGGGTGAGCCAATGCCAGGTACCAAAAAATACATTCCAGCTTGTAAATTGGGGACCTTAGTTTTATGGAATGATGTATCACAATTTTTTTCTCCTTCTCTATTGACTGAAATATCTCAATTTTATATTCAGTATCAGCTACAGCAGCACTACCATTAAGCTTTGGTTAATCTCTGGACACTTTAGGTTCTTCATCTCAAATAGATACTTACGTGGATCTTTAATATCATCAGATTATTTCCTCTAATGCTTGTCTCTCCTGTTTCGACTCTTGACTACATCCCCAGTAAGTTTTGCCACAAAGAACTTTGTTTGCTGGGGGCTTTCCTTATTTTCTCTTGATAACCGTGAGGAAGCCAGTGAACCTGTAGGCTTTCCTTGCCATGTGACTAATTCATTTTATTTTTTCTATATGCATCTCTTTGATAATATTCTTTATTCAAGGGTTAATGTTGAAAAATTATCCATGCATATGTTTTGAAAATAAAAAGCTTCCATTAAAAAAGATAATCTTCTTTAAAAACATCCTTTTAATTCTTTCTTTATAATGCTCTGTAACCCGCTTTTGCCTACCATCTACCTATCCCTTGCCCTTTGAGTCAATCTCAATTTCATTTCTTCAGAGATGGCATTGTTCTTTGACTTATAATAGCCATATAATAACTGAAGACTATTGATATTAAGGAAATAGAACTTTGTTTATAGGAGAAGCTTGGGGATATCAATGTAACTTTGCAGTTTCCCAAAGACATTCTAGTCTGCTCTCCTCCTTTTCAGTTCTGGACCCAGTTCATCATCTATTTGTTGTATTAACTCACTAGTTAGTTTGTACACACACACACACACACACACACACACACATTATACAAATATGTTGAGAGTTTCAGTTAACTGTCTCACATATATAGCACATATTATTTATATTCCTAAAGTATATAATATTTATCTAACTGTGAAGTTTTTTATACTACTATATATTCCTTTATTACAATAGTAACACTATTCAGAATAGTATAAGTATTTTCTTTTAGAAAAAATTTACATAAATCATTTTTGAAATGGACATCATATCAGAGTTCTAATAGACTTTTCTGCATTTAGCAAGGGGATTTCTAAATTTGGGAGAGAATAGAAGAGTATGTTAAAAATTAGTAGTCCATGAGCTGATATTATGAAGGCAGAAAGGATAGTGTGCTAAGCAAAGATAACCTGCTTCAACAACTGTGGAACTTGAAAATATATTGAGCTGTGGTTACAGAGCCCATTTTTTAAAGTACACACATATTTTGTGTTTGTTACATGAAATACAATAGGCCAAAATCTTCAGAATGCTTATTCTCGGGATGGATGTAATCAATATACTGTCATGAACAAATAGCAGAATCTGGAAAACCTTATTATCCATAGTGACTCCTTTCTCATCTTCACCTCTGTGCTAGATCCTCCTCCATGATAGTAATGAAACCCTTTAATAAGAATATCTCTCTCCATTCTTTGCCTCACTTGATATTAATGAGCAAAAGATAATTGAACAATATTATTTTTGTTGTGGTAGGAAGTAATTAGAATAGGCAGTGACGAAACAAAACTATCATTTTTTGCAGATGATATGATGATATTCTTAGAGAATCCTAGTGAATCAACTGAAAAATTTCTTGAAGGGGCAGCTAGGTTGCATAGTGGATAGAGCTCCAGCCCTGAAGTGAGGAGGACTTGAGTTCAAATCTCATCTCAGATACTTAACACTTCTTAGCTATGTGACCCTGAGCAAGTCATTTAACCCCAATTGCCTCAACAACAACAACAAAAAAAAAAAAAAAAAAAAAAAAAAAAAAAAAAGAAGAAGAAAAGAAAAGGAAGAAAAAAAATTACTTGATGTAATTATCAACTTTAGAAAATTGTAAGACAAAATAAATCTCTACAAATCATTTCTATATATTACTATCAAATCCCAGAAGCAAGAGATAGAAATTTCATTTAAAATAATTGTAGAGAGTATAAAGTACATGGGAATCTACCTGCACAGACAAACCCAGGAATTATAATTACAGAACACTTTTTACACAAATAAAGCCAGATCCAAACAATTGGAGAAATAGTAATTGCTCATAGAGAGACTAAGCCAATATAATAAAAATGACAATTCTATCTAAATTAATTTACTTGTAAAGTGCTATGCCAATCTACCAAGAAATTATATCATAGACCTAGAAAATACAATATCAGAATTCATCTGGAAGAACAAAAGGTCAAGATTATCAATCAATAAATAAAAAAAATATGAAGGATGGTGATGGCATATCAGAATCAGATCTCAAACTAACATAAAGCAGTGATCATCAAAACATCCTGGTACTGGACAAAAAATGTAGTAGTAGATTAATGGAATATATTAGGTACCCAATACACATTGTAATCTAGTGTTTGATAAATTCTATATATACAAACTTTTGGGATAAAAATTCACTATATGACAAAGATTGCTGAGAAAGCTAGAAAACAGTTGGGCAGAAACTAAGTATAGATCTACATTTCACACTATGTACTAAGTCAAAATAGGTACATGATTTAAACATGAGTTGTGATATCAAAAGCAAATTTTTTAAAATAACTTTTTATTGATAGAATCCATGCCAGGGTAATTTTTTTTACAGCATTATCCCTTATCAAAAGCAAATTAAGGGATCATGGAAAAGTTCATGTCAGATCTATGGGTGAGGGTAAAAATTGTAACCAATTAAGAGATAGCATCATAGGATTTAAAAGGGATAATTTTGATTATATTAAATTAAAAAGTTTTGCACAAACAAAACCAAAGTAGTCAAGATTAGAAAGAAAGCAGGAAACTGGATAAAATTTTTACAGCAAGTTTCTCTGATAAAGACCTCATTTCCAATAAGATTAATATTCAAACATTGCTTGCCCTCTCTCTTATTTTCTCCTTCACTGTAATAACTCTTCCTTTTGTGTTTCTTAGTAAGATTATTTTCCCACTTCTTATTTTTTTCTTCTCCCTTCTCTCAGCGCATCCTTCTCTATTACCCCTTGATTTTAGGTGTTTTTGTTTTTTTTTTTTTTAATAATAATTCCATAAGAATCAACTCTCATGGGACTTGTTTTCTGTCTATGTAGATTCCTTTTATTTGCCCTAATAATGATAAAGTTCTTAGAAGTTACAAGTTAAATTGTAACTTGTCAAATAGGATTGTAAATAATTAAATCTTATTGAATCTCCTTTGATTTCTCTTTCATCTTTACTTATTTATGCTTCTCTTGAGTCTTGTCTTTGAGAATAAGATTTTTCTGTTGGCTGTTTCTTTTTTCATCAAGAATTCTTGGAAATTCTTTATTTCATTCAATACCCATTTTTTTCCCTCGAAAGTATGATTATACTCAATTTTGTTGGGTAGGTGCTTTTTGGTTGTAATCCTAATTCCTTTGTCTTCTGGAATATCATATTCTAAGCTCTTTGTTCAATTTGGAAGATGCCAAAACTTGTGTAATTCCACAATATTTGAATTGCTTATTTCTAGTTGCTTGCAATATCTTTTCATTGACCTAGATGCTCTGGAATTTGAATGTAATATCCTTCATTCAATTTTTCATTTTGTTTATATATTTTCATTTGTTTATATATTCCAGGTGGTGATTGATTGATTATTTCTACTTCTATTTTATACTCATGGTTTACTTTTTATTCTGTCTGTATAGGATAAAATTCTTTGGTTTTGAATGTAATTCTAATTTATTTTTTTTTTTACAAGTAATATATTAAAGGAGGAAAAACTTTTTACGTCTGGACTGCTTTTAATATCACTCATTCATTGTGTCTTGGTGATTGGATCATTTGGTAGGATAGTGCAGGTCTGATATGTTTGGTTTCCTCTCTGGTTTTCCCTATATTTATGTTAGATTTCACTCTGTAGTCACTTTAGATTATGCAGTAATAATCTGAAATATTAGAGTATTAATTGTATAATTTAGCAAAGGGCTAGGCAGTGACAATGTAGAAAAGAGAATGACATTTATATCTTTGCCATTTAATGAATCTCTTCTTATTCTCCTGAGTATGCTTGTGTCCATGGATATAAGACCTGGGACTCTTTTTTTTTTTTTTTTTTTTTGTAAAGCTTTTTATTTTCAAAACATATGCATAGATAGTTTTCAACATTCACCCCTGCAAAATCTCGTGTTCCATATTTTTCTCCCCTTCCCCACCCCTTCCCCTAGACAGCAAGCAGTCCAATATATGTTAAACATGTGCGATTCTTCTATACATATTTCCACATTTATTATGCCACAGAAGAAAAATAAGATCAAAAAAGAAAAAAAATGCAAGCAAACAACAACAACAAAAAAGTGAAAATACTATGTTGTGGTCCACACTCAATTCCCACAGTCCTCTCTCTGGGTGCAGATAGCTCTCTCCATCACAAGACCATTGGAACTGGCTTGAATCAGCTCATTGTTGAAAAAGCCACATCTATCAGAATTGATTGTTGAATAATCTTGCTGTTACTGTTCACAGTGTTCTCTTGGTTCTACTCACTTCACATAGCATCAGGTCATGTAAGTCTCTCTAGGCTTTTCTGAAATCATCCTGCTGATCATTTCTTATAGAACAATAATATTCGACAACCTTCATATACCATAGCTTATTCAGCCATTCTCCAACTGATGGGCAGCCACTCAGTTTCCAGTTTCTAGCCAATACAAAAAGGGCTGCTACAAATATTTTTGCACATGTGGGTCCTTTTCTCTTTTTTATGATAACTTTGTGATATAGACCCAATAGTGACACTGCTGGATCAAAGGGTATGGACAATTTGATAGCCCTTTGGACATAGTTCCATATTGTTCTCTAGAGTGGTTGGATCAATTCACAATTCCACCATAATGTTTTAGTGTCCCAGTTTTCCCACATTCCCTCCAACATTCATCATTATCTTTTCCTGTCATCTTAGCCAGTCTGAAAGGTGTGTAGTGATACCTCATAGTTGTCTTAATTTCTCTGATCAATAATGATTTATAGCATTTTTTCATATTTCTATAAGTGGTTTTAATTTCTCCATCTGAAAATTATTTGTTCATATCCTTTGAGAACTGGGATTTTTGAGACTTTGGGATTCAGTAAAATAAAGCTTACATATATACTGGCCTCATTTCTTGTATCTGTAACCAAAGATCTTATGGAAATATTGTTTGGACTGGGTGAGCAGATGCTAAATTTATGGGGAAAGTTATCTTGGCTTATAACAAAGCAAAATTACCACTTATCAGGAGGTGGGTAGATTGACTCCACTAGTGACTTGATGGCTTTCTGCTAGGGACCTTGCCATTATTAGGAGATACTGAACTTTTTAAGCCAGTATGAACATGTCTTTAAGGTGCAATTATACTAATTCCATAATGTAGTTTGGGTTTTGATACCGTCTTCATTTATACATTATCTCATGACTTATCTTGAGATTATATATGTTTTTGTTTCTCTGACTTAATATTGTTACTTTTTTGTTTAATTATAAAGAGTATTATTTAGGTAATTTTATTGCTTAGCACTACATCTATCTAAGCCAAAGAGACAGTATTATATGTCAGGATGTACTAAAGACCTCTTCACTAAGTTCAGGGATAAAGCAAGGGCATACAATTTTACCATTACTATTTTACATATACATATATATATATATATATATATATATATATATATATATTCTATCTAAAGCAATAAGAAAATAAAAAAGAGTTGTGGAAATAAGCATAATTCTTTTGCAATAAGATAATTTATGGAACTGTGAAGCATCAACTGAGATTAATTGAAAATAATTAATAACCATAGGAAATTTATATTGTATTAAAAATCCACAAAAATGCCAACAAAATATCTGCTCAAAATTCTTACCCAGCAGGAAGAGATATAATGAGAAATTCCTTGTACAATAATAATGGAATATACAAAATCTACCCAAATACAAAAAAGGAAAATACAAAAAATACAAACTATTACTTACAGAAATTGACATCATTTTAATTACCTGTGAGTAAATGAAAATGATGCAATTCAGTGACAGTTCTACCTAAATTAATTTACTTTTCCAGAACCATACCAATGAAATTTGAAAAGACTTCTTTATATGCCTAGAAAAATATTGAAATTCACCTAGATTAACAAAAAATTGGGAATATTCAAAGAAACAGTTTTTTTTTAAGTAGAAAAGAAGGAGGCTTGATAGTACTCAATCTCAGATCACAGCTAGAGCAGTGATCACAAAAACTACTTCATATTGGTTAAAAACAAAAATAGCAAAACACAAAGATTGATCAGCCGAATAGATTAATTGCTCAGTGTATAGAAGCAAGCAAACCTGGTAAACAATCATTTGATAAATCTCTAAAACTTTAGTAATTAGGTTAAGGACTCATATTTGATCAGCATTTCTGAAAAAGCTTGAAAACAGTCTGGCATATATTGTATTTAGGCCAACATCTCATACTCTCTATTTTTTTTTTTTAATATTTTTTTTTTCCTGAGACAATTGGGGTTAAGTGACTTGCCCAGTGTTAAGTGTCTGAAGTCAGATTTGAATTCAGGTCCTCTTGACTTCAGGGCTGATGCTCTATCCACTGTGCCACCTAGCTGCCCATTCATACTCTATACTAAGATAAGTTTCAGATAAAAATATTTATATATGTGCACATATATTCATATAAATATGTAAATATGTATATGTATATATATACACACACATAGAGGTATACATATGTATGTGTGTGTGTGTGTATATATATAGAGAGAGAGACAGAGAGAGAGAGTACATAGACTCACATAATAGGTAAATTACAGGAAATTATACCTAATGGAAGAATTCATGACAATTAGAGGATAGAAAGGATTGCAGATTAAATTTTTATTATATAAAATTAGTCAGTAAACAAGCATTTATTCAATACTTATTATGTGCCAGCCACAGTGCTAAGTTCTGCAAATATAAAGAAAGAAGACAGTTCTTCCTCTTAAGGAGCTCCCAGTCTAAAGGGTAAGACAACATACAAATAAGTATCTCCAAAATATATGTATACAGTATAAATTGGAGATTGAAAAGTTATTAACATTAAGGATGAGGTGGGGAATGATGTTGAGAAAGGCTTCTTGTCTAAGTTGATACTTGAAGGAAGCCAGAGAAGGTAGGAGGTAGAGAGAAGGATGAGAAAATTCTAGGGATAGGACACAATCAGTAAAAATGCCCAAATTTGGAAAACATGTCATATGTGAAGAACAACAAGTAGGCAAGTGTTTAGATTTTTAATCATGTGTAAGTAGAGGTAGATGTAGGGATGTAAGGTACAACAAAAATGAAAAAGTAGAAGGAGTCAGTTTATGAAGGACTTTAAAAGACAAACAAGATTTTATATTTTGCTTCCAGAAGCAATAGAAAATCAGTGGAGCTCATTTTATGGTGGTTGTGGTGGTAGTGATAAAATGGTCAGATTTATGCCTTAGGAAGATCAATTTGACAGCTGAGTGAAGAGAACTTGAGACAAGAAGACTGACTAGCAGGTTATTGCAGTAGTCATATATGAGGGGTTGAAAATCTATATCTGCTTGGTGGTACTTGCAGAGGAATGGCGAAGGTATATGCAAGCAGTGTTAATAAAATTAAATTGACAGGATTTGACAACAGATTGGATATAGCAAGGGTGTGAGACAGAGTGAGGAGTCAAGGATGAATCTTTGATTGTGAACCTGGGTAACTGGGAGGATGATGATGTCTTAGACAAATCATTGGGAAGTTAGGAAGAGGGATAAGGGGAAGGTTTAAGGGAAGAAATAGTGAGTTTGATTTTAGATTTGTTAAATTCAGGATGTGTCTGGAACATCCAGTTTGAGATAACAGGGGAAATGTGAATGTTAAAGTGGGGGGGGGGGAGAAGTGAGAGCTTGATAAATTGATCTGAGAATATCTTAGGCATGATTCTTTAATCTTTGGAAGTTGATGAGATTACCAGTGAAATAATATAGAGGGAGAAGACCTAGGGAAAGATCACTGGGACACATTCAAAGTCAGCAGGAGTGGTGGGAATAAAAATAGAATAAAGGAGATTGAGAAAAAGTGGCAGAGAATAGGAAGAAAATCTGGACAGAGTAGTGATAGAAACTTTGAAAGACCAGACTATCAAGGAGGAGAGTAAGATCAATAGTTTCAAGGGCTACAGCATATAAGAAAATGAATATGGAGAGGGAGCATTAAATTTGGCAAATAAAAAAATCACTGAATTTTGAGAGATTGGTTTCACTTAAATGATATGTTTGTAAACCAGATTAGAAAATTAAAAAGAGATTGAGAAGACTGAAAGTTGAAGTACTCTGATTTTGCATAAACAGTTACCAGAGAAAATATCTTTTCATTGTTTCTTTGATAAAAAAATATGTAGGGTACTCAATCAACTTTATGAATCATTCCCCAATTGGTTAATGGTCAGAGGCAGTTTTCAAAGAAAGAAATCTATTATCAACAAATTTTTTTAAATGCTCTAAATTGCTAATAGAGAAATGCAAATTATGCAACTTTGAGAATCCTCTTTAGACTGAAAAAGATAGTATAACAATTTAAATGACAAAGGTACATTTTTGCACTTTTGGTAGAGGAAGGCTATGAATTTATCTAGCTTTCTAGAAGGCAGTTTGGAATTATGGCCAAAAATTCACCTAAGTGACTCAGCACTACCACTATTTGACATATGAGATGAAATCAAAAAAAGAAGAAAAGAGACCTATTTGTTTATTCTGTCTGTCTGTCTTTCTGTTTATCTGTATATATTTTTTGGCATATCAAACAACTAGGGGTGTCCATCAGTTGAGGAATAGCTGAAAAAAGTATAGTATATGAATGTAATAGAATATTTTTGTACTGTAAGAAATGAGAAAAGGGATGATCTCAGAGAAACCTGGGAAGACTTAGTGAAATATTATAGAGTAAAATGGGCAGAACCAGAAGACCAATTAAATTTGTGTAATAAATACCATATAAATAAAGACAAACTATTTTGAAAGATTTTAGAAATATAATCATTAAAAAAAAGTTTTTATTCCAGAACATTCATTATGAAACATGCTACCTTACTCTTTATGGAAGTAGGAATCAATGCAAAGTTTTGTACATTGCCAAGCAGACATTTAATTTATCTGATTTTGCATATTTGTTCCAAGGCCTCCCTTCTCTTCCCCTCCCCTCTTTTAATTTAGGGGAAACACATGTAAGAGAAAATAAATGTTTCTTAATTAAACTAAACTAAAAGTAAAAAAAAAAAAAAGTAATGATCACATTACCTCTTTTTCTAAGTCATTGATGTTTTTATCAATAGTGTAGAACCAAATACAGATTCCTGACATGTGACATGAGGCAGCTAGCTGACACAGTGGATATAGTACTGAGCCTAGAGTGTGGAAATCCCAAGTTCAAATATGGTCCCAGAGACCTTGAAGAAATCACTTAAGCTTTTCTTCACTTTCTTTATCTGTACTATGGAGATAAAAGCTATAGTTATGTCCCAGGCTCAAATGAGATAATATTTGTAATATTTGTAAAGTGCTTTGCACAATGCCTGGTATGTCGTAGGCATTATATTGACTTATCATCATCATCATTATGACTACACTACCATATAATAGACACTATTTGAATGTTGACTAAAATAATACTTATTATTATTATCATTATAATGTTTCTATTGGATACTTCCTGTCAAGCAGATATTGAACCATTACTATAGTTATTACTTATTCAATCAAGCTATTTAAATAATTTTGAATCCATTTACTTGTATTTTCATCTTATTTAGACATATGTATATTCTCCACAAAAATGCTGAGAGATGCTCTGTCACTAAAAGTAGTATCATTTCCTTCAGTTACAGGTTTCATAAACACTACTGACATGGGTTCATCTTACATCACCTGTTCACACTGAAACATGATGGCTTTTTGTATTTGCCATTTTCTTTTTTAGATTTTTCACTAATTTCCCATTTAATGATTCATTTTAGATTTTTCCAGTTATCAGGATCAAGCTCATTGGTTTTTATTTTGTTAGACTATTCTTTTCTCTTTTTGGAAAAGTAGGATGTTTGTACTTCTTGAATTGAATGGTTCTTTGCCTATTCTCCACAATATTCTCTACTGGTTGTTGCTTAGCAGCCTTATCTTTCAGTTCTTTCAGGATCAGAGGAGGGACTCATTTAAGCCAGGTGACTTGACTTTCTGAAGAACAGCTAAGTTAATTTTCCTTCTTAACTTGGGTATCAAATTTCTTTTGATAATTTTTGTAAGAAAACATGCAAAATAAAATTTGACTGTTCCTGCTTTTTCCTTTGTCAATTATAATCATCCCTTCCACTGTAAGCATCAGTTATGCCATGAGTTTCAGAAATAATTGTCAGTGATTGAGAACTATCAGTGGTCACAAGAAAGGTCAAGTATTTGGCTACATACTTAATTTTGACTCTCATAATTGTCAACTTCTTTATGTGAGATAATGTGGGAAAGATGAATTGTACCTATTTTCTTGAAGAATGATGTCTTCTTTCAGTGCTGCTATAGCTTCTGATCAGTGCAATACAAGAAGTAAAATTATTAATAGCAAGAACATGGCACATCGAATCTACTTGTTTACTGGGATCTTCCAGTCTGTTCTCAACAAGAATAACTCTTTTATTTTCATGTGGTAGTTTTCCATTCCCTTTGCATGTACTTCATTCTTATTCTGTCCTTCTGGTTTCTTTATTTATCCCAGGGTAATTGGTCTCCTTTGGCTTTAATGCCAATCATCATCCACTGGCTCAGTAGCTGAGGCTCAGCAGCAGTCTTTAAATTTTGTAGATCACCAGTTTAAGCTCATCAAGGTACCTGAGTTTGTGCCCATCATGATGAGTGCTAATCCTGATTCATTTATTAGTGAATCATAGTCAAGTGAACAAAGTGCCAGCCAGAGACATGACAATGTGTTATGGGCCAGAACTTTAAAACAAGGTTTCTTACAAGGTGCTAACTCAGTGGAATTATGGTTATCTAGTTTAGCATGATGCTTAAAACTTCTCTAAGTTCAGTATGATTGATTTAATCCTACAACAAATAATGGTTTCCTAGTGATATAATGATTGGTTTATATTCAGTGTAGAGCATATAAGCTGGGAACCTCAGCCAGAGTTAGAGTTAAGAGAAGAGGACTGGAGGCAGGAGCTCAAGCTCTCGGAGCCAAAGAGAGAGAGATTCATTTCCATCTTCATCAGCCTTATGGTAGCTGGCCTGTCCTCCTGCATTTTCTCCACTGAATTCCCCTCTGAAGGCCATGAGAAAGCTAGCTGAGCACCCAAGGAAGGAGACAATAAAGGCTTTTGGACTTTAAGACCTGGCTATTCTTGTGGTGATTACTGAACTGAAAGAAAGTCTGCTCTGAGACTTCCAGAAAACCGAATGAAAACATTACAACAATAAAGCAAAAAAAGGGAGGGGAATAGAAAGGCACAGCAAAACATATGAAATGATTTTAAGTGGATTGTTTGGTTGGATTCTTTATATATGGACACACAAAGCCTATTCTAGCATCTAGGCTTCTTCAGTGCTGTGAGAAAATACTGATTTCCTGTTCATTAAACTCTTTATGATTTAGAAATTAATAATAGCTTATTTTAGATTTAAATCATTTTTCCTTTTGGAAAAATGCATATGAAAAATGGATTTTAGGATTCTTAGCAGTACTTACACAAATTTATAACATAAGCTTTCTAAGTCCTAATGAGTAATTAAAAAAAATGTTTCATTGCTTTCTAAAGTATTTTCTTGATACTAATTTTTAAACTAACAAGCCTGTGTTCTAAAAGTATGATGAATGATTTGCACCTTCACAGTTAGATCAACAGAACTTCATTTCTACAATGCTTCATTTCCAATTTGCATCTTAAAAAGGTGTGACCTCCTCCTTTTTCCAGCTTTATGCCTCTGTTGCCATGTGTTTAATCTCCCAGTGATTAGCTTTTACCAACAACAGTATTGCCTATGTAAAAGAAGACTAAGTATATTTGCGTATTGTTCCAAAATTTTGGTAAAATATGTAATCTATTAAAATAAACAGGCTATTTTTTTAAATGAGCATGTGCATTTTCTCATAGCTCTAATTTGATCAATGGATTTTTTTTTTTTTTTTATTGTTTATCTCTCACTTTTCTTGCTAAATAACCTCAGAAGGCATGATGTTTCTTCCAATTGTACTTTCCTCTCCCCTTCTCTGTATGAGTCAGCCTTGCATTTTTGGATCTAAATTTCTTTCTTCCTCAGGTTTTCACAGTGCAAAAAAAGCTTATTACTGAAACTCATTTGGTTTTGCACAGATCAATCGAGAAAATTCTTTTGTATTATAAAAAGTCCACTCCTAGGTGAAAATTTTACAAAAATTTCAAAATCAGGCTGTCAGAGAAAACCTAAAGATATTTTCTAAAAGTATGATAGCTTTGGTGTTGAAGAAATCTACTAATTTAGGTAATTGCATGCATTCTGAGAACACAAATCATAACTGTAATTTCAATAAGAAACTGATTTTCTCCATTTTGTGTCTTAAATTGTAATTGATGTTGTAGAGTGCTGTGAAACTATGGCCAGACACCAGACCTGAAATGACTTCCTTGAATGGTGGTTGAATAAATACAAAATTCAAGTTGAGGTCAAGTTCCAGAAATATGATCTCAGTGTTCTTATATATGTGTTAATACCTGATGGAGAATGTGGTATAGTGGAAATAGAATGCTAGATTTATAGTCATAGACCTGAGTTCAAAAGCCAGCCCTGCATGTCCCTTAACATCTCTGGGCTTCAGGTTTTTTTTCATTTACAGAGTAAGATGATTGGGCAAGAGGATTTCTAAGGCCTTATCTAGCTATGAATCTATGATGGTATGTTAATTCTATGACTTGTGTACATAAAATGTAAGTACCTTGAGCTATCCTTGGCTTATATGTAAGAAAGCCAAATAGGCCTTTTGAGTATTATAATCTTCTGGACTGCTTCAGGCTATGTTTTGCTTCATTGCTGAAAAGGACTTGTGTATTTTAAATGAAGTTGGAAACTGACTTCTTGGTCTCTTGGGCTTTCACTGCCCTGTAATTGGGGATGAGGAGAGTGAAGGAGGGAAGGGGTCTGGGTGCTATATCCAAAGCAAAATCAGCTTTCTACTCAGTCTTTTGACTATGATTTACAATATTATTTTATTGTAAATAGTGCTCTTTGACTCTGCCTTTCAGAGGAACAGGCAACTCTCGCTGCTATCTTCACATAGAGAATGGATTCAGTTAGGCAAGTTTGCAAATCTGGGCCCTTTCTACCTTTTTCTCCTTTGTGTTTACTCTTCTGAGTAAATGACTGATCAGATAGTGCTGCTGAGCTAATGTGTAATGTAAAATACCTGATTTAGAAGTCGTGATGAACTGTTTTATGATCTGATTCACTTATTAGTGCATGAACCATAGTCATATTTACAAAGTGCCAATCTCCCAGGTGATTGTAACTGAAATTATGCTGAATCCTACTAATACTATTAATTCAAGTTATGACTTTATGTGTAGCTTTTCTTTTTGTTCATAGGGATAGATTACATTGACCCATAGATGATTTATATAATTTATTAAATTATTTGTTACTTTTCTCTGGGCACCCTTTAAACTTGTGAGTCATAAATTATTACAATTAAAATCATCTTCAATAAATAGAACTGATGAGCTCCATGAACTGGTGAGTGTGGCCTCTTACTAGTGGCCAAGCTTTCTAGGACTTAAACAGGGCTAGATTGCAAAGCTAGGAAATGTTCCAGCCCTTAAGAACTAGAGGTTTCTCTCGCTAGACATTTATCAATGCTAGACGTCTTGATATGATAGACTAAGAAACAGTGGAGTAATAATGAGGTAGTATTTATTACCAATATCAAAAGATGTAATATCAGTATTTTTTGTAATCAAGGAGAACTGTGGCAGAATGAAAATATGACTGTTTAAAGTTGAAGTCTATGCCCAATTATAGATTCAGATATTAGGAAGATTTATTATTGTATTTATTATTTTGTTTTTTGTAAAAACTATTATTCTATTATTAGGATTGATAATGATAATAATATCTTTGGTTTATTGTGGAGCTTGTATAAAAGTAAAAAAAAAAAAAGTACTGGCCAAAGTAAAGAACTAAGAGTAACTCATGATGATGGAAAATATGAAGCTGTTATTCAGTTCTCTTAGATTTCACTTTCCTTTTTTTTTTTTTTTAATCATTCCATCTAAGGAAACCTTTCCATTTATTAAATTGTTTCTCATTCATACTTAATGGTTTTACAGATTAATTAAACCCTTTGTATTGATTTATTGGTAACTTATAATATTAAAAGACAGCACCTGACAATGACAAATTCTACATGATAGATTTGTGATATATGTTGTTAATGATAGACAGCAAAGATTAATGAAAGAACCATTATACTAGAATAGTATGCAAATCTGAAATCTGTTACACTGACTTTCTGGGTAATAATGGATTGGTGCCTCAGACTTTGGGATCCAATATACATAGGGAATGAGCACATTATATAAGACCAAATGCTATTTCCTAATAGGTAAGTGGTCAAAGGATATGATGAAATCCTTTTCAGTTTTCAAAAGAATTTTAAACTGTTATCAGCTGTATGAAAATTGTTCCAGATCATTAAATCAAATCAAAACAACTCTGAGGTCTCACTACACATTCAGCAAATTGGCAAAGATGAGAAAATGGACATAATCAGTATTGGAGATACTTTGGAAAGTACATATATCTATCAATTATTCTAACCATTCTAGAATGTAATTTGGAATTCAGCTAAGAAAGTGGCTAAAACATTCATGCCATTTGGCCCAGAGATCCCTTTAGTAAGCACATATCCCAAGGAGTAAAATGGGTTCTATATAGGTTAAGTTATTCAAGGTAGCATTTTTTTTAAATATCAAAAAACTAGAAACAAAGTAAATATTCATTGATTGGGGAATGGCTAAACAAATGAAGGTACATAAATATAACAGAATATTACTATTCCATAAAGGACAACGAAGTATCAGAGGATCATAACAAGCTTTAGATGGAGTGCAAGCATATGAAATAAACAGAAGGCTTTCCTGCCTCCCCACTACCACCAAGAAGAGATGAGAAATGGATCTTGTTTCCCCTCTTTTCAAAGACTATGGAGTATTAGTCTAGAACATTGCATAGCAACTGTGGTTGAAATATTAGCTTTGCAAAACTGTCTTCTTCCCCTTTCTTTTTATGATTTTTAATCCTATAAAGTATGGTTTTTTTTCAGTAGAAAAAAAGAGGAATATATTAGAAAGAGGAAATTACATAGAAACCAAATGATACCAATAAAAGTTCAAAAGACAAAGGAAGAGAAAGAAAATAATCTATATAACTTGATTGTTTCCTTTTCATATTTCCTCCTAGAATCCATCCCCATGATAGATTCATAGACTATCTTCATAAAATTGTATGCAGTTGAGAACAGATCAGTGGTGGCTGATATCTTCCCAGGTGCTTTTGTGGAATAAATGAGTAATGGCAGATCTCTAAACTTTCATAGTCTTTTGTAGTCTTGTCCTCTAACCTTATTCCTAACCCTAATTCAAAATTTCTCTTCACATTTCTCGTTTCTGTTTTGTGCAGGGATAAAAGTTTGTAATTTTACATTTTTGGCTCTTATTTCTAATTATTTGCTCTTATTTTGTGATCCTGAATCATATTTTCCCACATATTTTAACCATCCTCCACAATATCTGTTTTCTTATTGAAGTCACCCAGTAAAAGTATTTCGCTGCATACTCATCCTCCACAACAAATGCTGGTACAAAAATGGTAACTGTCTTCATGATGATCACTTTGTTGTTGGTCCTTTTTAAGTACTGTAAAGCCTTTAGACACAAGATGCTGCTAATTCTTCTCACTCTGTATTTGTTTCTTAAATGAAGACTTGTAAACCATCCTTCTAGAAATACAGAATCCCAAAGTTAGAAGGAATCTGGCAGATCATTTAATCTAATCTGTACCTAAAAAGGAAACTCTTCAGCACATACTTCATCAGTGTTTATCCACTCTTTGTTTCAAAACAAAACAAATTATAAAACTTAAAAAGTAGGGGGAGTCTCCTACTTCTCAAGCAACATTGTATTTTTAGATACCTTTTAAATCCTTTACATTTTCCCCCCTTTTCATGAGGTCAGTTGTCTATGTGGGGAAACCAGTAGACTTATCGGAATAATATTTGTAAATGTATAAATAAAGCTATAGGATTAAAAAATAAATCCAATTATGTTGAAATATAGCTACCAAAAATGATAAACAAAATCAGTTCCATGGACTCCAGATTAAGAATCTGTGCTCTGATTATTAGGAAGATGACATTACTCCTGAATTTTTTTTTTTCCCAGCATTTTTCAGCTATTTTGTCTTTGAACACCAGGCAGAGTAAGTCTGGTCACATTTCTACATGATAGTCATTTAATAATACTTGTTTTTTTGTCTTTTGTTTTCATTTACAGTGAGAATGTTAATACTGTTGATACAGTTGCTTTCTTACTGCAACTTCTTGTATTTGTACAGATGTCTTATAATAAGAGTAACAACTTTTCTTTTTAAAAATATTTCTATTGTGAACTTATAAAGTTAAATATTTCAGTGTACAAAGAACAAAAAGAGAGATTGTATATAAATCCATGAACCTTTGCTTAGTTTGTATTTTTTTTTTTTTTTTTGGGCTGAACCAGTTGGGGTTAAGTGACTTGCCCAGGATCACACAGCTAGGAAGTGTTAAGTGTCTGAGGTCACATTTAAACTCAGGTCCTCCTACTTCAGGGCTGGTGCTGTATTTACCTAGCTGCCCCAATTATTTTGTATTTTAAATACATACTTGTTGATATCTTTTGATTTTGTCAGCTACATTTTTTATTCCTTTACCTCTTTCATAGTTATTCCATATATTGTTATGTAACATATTATTACATTATATATATATGTTACATATCTATGTATACATATATATGTGTGTATATATATATATATGTATATACACACACACACACACACACACACATATAATTGTTACATAATATAAGGGTTTTTTAATACCTCAGATTTTTTTCATTGATGATTAGGCTCAGGTTTTCTGGGTGTATCTTTTTGAATCACAGCTTGAACTCCTTTGATGTTCTATTCCATTCTGCATTTTTTTGTTGTTGTTGTTGTTGAGGGAAAGGATAATTTTATGGTATTTAATTTTTTCCCTTTACATTTGAAATTACTCTCCTGGATCCTTACAAAATTTGTAATTTATCATTGTAATTGTTCAGTTTAACTACTGTTATATGGCTAATCACATATTTCTCTTGGAGGCAATCTGTAGATACTTTTGATTGATGATTTTTTTAAAACTCAGAAGTTCTGGATAGTTATCATATATCATTTCTTATATTGTGGTCAGATTTTTTTTTGACTTGTCATGTTCTTATGGAAAACCTATCATACCTAAATTGTCTTTCTTTATCCTTTTCAAGGTTAATGGGTTTGGCCTATATAAATATTGGGGGGGGGGTTGGGTGGGTGTGAAAGTAGGTGTGTGTTTAAATGTTGTTTCCTTTTATGTCTTTTCTGCCAGATTTTTTTCAACTTTGGTATTTTTTATGTTGTTAATGTCTTAATTTTTTTTATACTATGGAGACACTCCACCAAAAATTTATTTTCTTTTTTCTAATATGCTAATTTTATTTTTATTTTGTCATTGAGAGCTAAATTCTTTATATATATATATATATATATATATATATATATATATAATTTTATAATAACTTTATATTGACAGAATCCATGCCAGGGTATTTTTTTACAACATTATCCCTTGCACTCGCTTGTGTTCCGATTTTTCCCCTCTCTCCCTCCACCCCCTTCCCTAGGTGGCGAGCAGTCCTATATATGTTAGATATGTTGCAGTATCCTAGATACAATATATGTTTCAAAACTGAACAGTTCTCTTGTTGCACAGGGAGAATTGGATTCAGAAGGTAAAAATAACCCGGGAAGAAAAACAAAAATGCAAATAGTTCACATTCGTTTCCCAGTGTTCTTTCTTTGGGTGTAGCTGCTTCTGTCCATCATTTATCAATTGAAACTGAGTTAGGTCTCTTTGTCAAAGAAATCCACTTCCATCAGAATACATCCTTATACAATATCGTTGTTGAAGTGTATAATGATCTCCTGGTTCTGCTCATTGCACTTAGCATCAGTTCATGTAAGTCTCTCCACGCCTCTCTGTATTCATCCTGCTGGTCATTTCTTACAGAACAATAATATTCCATAATATTCATATACCACAATTTACCCAGCCATTCTCCAATCGATGGGCATCCATTCAATTTCCAGTTTCTAGCCACTACAAACAGGGCTGCCACAAACATTTTGGCACATACAGCAGGTCCCTTTCCCTTCTTTATTATTTCTTTGGGATATAAGCCCAGAAGTAACACTGCTGGATCAAAGGGTATGCACAGTTTGATAACTTTTTGGGCATAATTCCAGATTGGAGAACTAAATTCTTACAAATATTCATTCTTTCCCATTTTACTAAATTTTCTTTTGAACTTTTATGGAATTTCTTAGCCCCTCCCCCCACATGTTATCTTGGAATTATGCTAGTTTCTTTGTTTCTTTAGTCATTGGTTAACTTTCCTTCATCCTGTAATCTTGTAATATTTATTTAGAAAGCTTTATAATATCTTAACATTCAATTTCCCTTCTCATTTTAAGATATTCTCTATTGATTAATCTGTGTATACTATGAGTTTTTATTGTTTTCTTCCTTTTGAAATCCTTTTAGTTATAACCTTTCAAAATAAAACAAAGCAAACATTCCCCTGTCATTCACATTTCAATTCCTCTCTAGTTGATAGCCTGGATATCTATCCAGTTGATAAATAAGATGTGTATTGCCAACACATCTTAATGATCTTCCATTATTATAGAAAATTTGAGTTTCACCTACCTAAGCTTCTTATTTAAGTAGTTTCTGAAGAGACAGGATTTTTTGTTACCTTTTTCTTCAAGTACTTAAGCTAGACAATCATGTTGGCTGGCCATCTCAGTTCCTCTCTTATTCTTCCTTTCCTTTTCTAGTTGGGCTTAATTAGCCTCTGCTGTTTTTGCAGTTAAACAGAGATGATATTCTGGTCAATGTTTCTGTCATTTTGGTGGATTCATAATTTGCTGCTTTGGCAGAAAGAAGCACAGTTACCACCTACTCTTCTCACATGGTTGGGAAGAATCAGTTTCTGTCTTATGGGTGAGATGCACAGGTATAGCCCTTTAATCAAGAAGGGATCCCATCCCAATATTAGTTCCAGGCAAAAGCTTGTGGGTCAGTTTGTGCTATTTTGTCTGAAATGGAGGCATGTGGAAGAGGAGAAAATGCTTTAAAGATTTATTGTTGTTTAGTCATTTCAGTCATGTCCATTCCTTTGTGACCTCTATTTGGTTTTTGGTTGTGTTTTTTTTTTTTTGGGGGGGTGGCAAAGATGCTAGAAAGTGGTTTGCCATTCCCTTCTCCATCTAACTTTATAGATAAGTAAACTGAGGCAAATAGGTTTAAATGACTTCTCCAGGGTCATATAGCTATCTGGTTTTGGTCATAAATATGAGGCCAGATTTAAACTCAGAAAGCTGAGTTTTTCTTCCTACAAGTCAAGCATTCTATCCACTCTGCCACCTAGCTATCTAGGTTTTATTAATTAATAATGATTTTACCTTGTTGAATGTCTCCCTCACTTCCTTCCTTCCTTCCTTCCTCCCTCTCTTCCTTCCTTTATTCCTTTCCTTTCCTCCCTTCTTCATGTAACATCCCTCTCAGCTAGAAAAGTTGAAAGTTAGTGGAGATGGAGTGTCTGACTTTCTCTTTGCTCTGTGACCCAGAAGTTGTCAGTTTTTTAAAGCATATATTACATTTAAATTGGTAGTTAGAAAATTGCCATGTTTGTGTCCCCTTATGAATTCCTTTTGTTGAGGTCTAGATTTGGGGTACCTAAATGAAATTAGAGTTTAGTTAAGGTCTAGTGGCAGGTTTGGGGTACAGGGACTTAAACAGAGCTTCCCTGCAACCCCACCTTGGATTCGGCACAAGGATACGGCAGTAAATGAGGTCTAGTAACGGCATAAATCCCCAATAAAAGCATTTATTGGCCCAAAAGCTAGATTGACAAAAGAGGTTTATTATTGGGTTTGGAAGTAAGATTAAAATATAGTTAAGGAAATAGGTGAAGGTAGCGATAAGGAGGGCACGGGATAGAGGGTCCAGTGGACAGAGGGTCCTCACATGGCTAGCATGTTTGGAATCTCTGCAAAGAGAGGGTCCCAGTGTCTCCCTTTTATAATGGGAGATTTAGCTCGAGGGGCCTTTGGGTGTAGCCCCAAAGTTGGCTTAGATCCGAGTGGGGCTGGGACTGGTCTGGATCTTCTATTGGAATTCAAAGGGACCAGGATTTGTGAGTCAAAAGGTAATTACATTAACTAGGGGGGTTTGGGAATCAAAGATAGGAATCTTTCCCACATCACTAATACAAAAAACTTATCTTGGAAATGAGTTGTTGAGAAGTACTATAACTAAGAAAAAGTAATAGCAATTTAACAGAATCTTGAAACACTGTCTACACCAAATGAGCTATAGAATAAAGGGATCTAGATTAAGAATAAGGAAACATGAATTCTATCCATCACAGGCTCTTCTAATAACTATCTCTGTGGCCTGAAACGTCCATTATATCTTTCTCAACTTGTTTTATCCTTTGTAAAATGAGTAATATCTGTCATCACTTCTGTTCTAACTTTTAGTGAATGAATGAATTTTTCATCTTCCTTGATCTGATTAGTGAAACCTGCTTGTTTTCTTAAGAGGATTTCAAATAATCTATTTTTTAAAAATATGGACATATTAAAAATTGCGATTTCCTATTCATGGTACAATTTTTTTTTGGTTGTTTTTCAGAAATATAGTAATAAGGAATTCATTTATGTAAAAATTCATCAGTGAATCAAAAATAATAATGATACTTTCAACATTTACAGTGTTTTTTTCTTTAATATAATTTTTGACAGGTGTCATTCATTAATATTCACCACACAATGCTTTATTAACAGTTTGTGGCAGGTAGTCTCATCCTTATTTTAAACATGGCTAAACTAAGGTCAGAGAGATTGTCTCCCTGAAGGCTTTATAGTGTGACAATGTAAAATGAAGAATGGAATTCAGGGCCATTGGCTCCCTGGCAAGTGCTATGTAAGCCCCACTGCCTCTCATTATATCTCGATAATTAAAATTTGAAAGGAAAAAGTGAATCTTAAGAGCTCTGGGATGTTAATAACTGTTGTATTTTCTTTTGGTTATGTTATGCCACAGTTCTCTTTAACTGTCCTGACTCAGTTTCCCTGTACGAGTTTCTCTTGTCTCAGTTTCCTTAACTGTTCTGTCTCAATATCTTTAGTTGTAAATCCCTCTCTGACCCAGTAAAACTGAGGATTATTTGTTCTCAGGTTATAAATTAGCAAGATAAACAAGAGAATAGACCTCTTGATTTACAATATCTCTCTAAAATATTCCAAGATATCTCACTGATATCTTTATTTCTTTGTATTCAGACATCCTGTTTCTAGGTTCTTAGAATTTGTGGCCTCCCCCATCTTGATAGAGGTTTCCCCTCACTTCTTATCCCTTCCTTTGTTTAGAGAAAAGGTATTTAAGAAGTTGGGGTTCCTCCATTCATGGCTGGAGGCTGTTGGCTGTCAGCTGTATGCTAGACGCTGGATTCTTTGGGATGATAGCCTCCTCCAGCCCTGGGACCAACATGGATTCCTTGGTCCCAGTATATCCTTAGATCTGTCTGACTGGATAATTTGAGACGAGAATCCTGTCCAGTCAATCTTACTCTCCCATTAACAAAATATTAAAAACTCTCTAATATCTCTCCTGCCTCAGTTTCTCCGGCATTACAGTTATCCCATTTTTTTTCCTGTATAAGATTTTCTGTTTTTTTTTTCTTACCCTTTCCCCCTATTATTCTTTTTTCCCCTTGATTTCCTTTTCTTTCTTTCTTTTTTCTTTCTTTCTTTCTTTCTTTCTTTTTTCTTTCTTTCTCTCTTTTTTCTTTCTTTCTTCTTTCTTTCTTTCTTTCTCTCTTTTTTCTTTCTTTCTTTCTCTCTTTTTTCTTTCTTTCTCTCTTTTTTCTTTCTTTCTCTCTTTCCTTCCTTCCTTCCTTCCTTCCTTCCTTCCTTCCTTCCTTCCTTCCTTCCTTCCTTCCTTCCTTCCTTCCTTCCTTCCTTCCTTCCTTCCTTCCTTCCTTCCTTCCTTCCTTCCTCCTTCCTTCCTTCCTTCCTTCCTTCCTTCCTTCCTTCTTCTTCCTTCCTTCCTTCCTTCCTTCCTCCTTCCTTCCTTCCTTCCTTCCTTCCTTCCTTCCTCTCTCTCTCTCTCTCTCTCTCTCTCTCTCTCTCTCTCTCCTCTCTCTCTCTCTCTCTCTCTCTCTCTCTCTCTCTCTCTCTCTCTCTCTTTCTCTCTCTCTCTTTCTTCCCTGTTCCCTCTTCCTTCTTCTCCCCTCTTCCCTCTTTTTCTGTATTCTGCTCATCTAGTACTTATTTGGTAATTAAATTATGCATATCCCAATCTGTATATCCCCAAACACACCTAGTTAATCAAGAATAAAGCCATTATGTTGCAAATTTACCTCTAGAATGAATCTTTCATCCTCTTATTCTGAGTATGGATGCTCACTATACTCTTGTAGCCCTTTATATTATGCAATAATATGTAGGTGGTTAGAGGACATTTCCATGTTAGGTATTAGGTATGAGACTTTTATTTTACTCATTTCAAGACAAAGATTTAAATATGCTTATTTAACATTCAGCAAGCCCTTAGAGCCATGAGGCCTTAGGGGTAAGAGGTGCTTAAAACCAAACAGCAGAGGAGCTGAAGAAGTAATTAGATGCAAGACTGAAAACAGAGCTGAACAAAGAGTGGGCTGATTTAGGAAAGCAAACTGAATTATGTTTTAGGTATATACAGACCAACTAAATGACAGACATTTATTTTCATTCAAATTAGATACTATAAAAGAAAATGCATTTGATTGTTTACTGATGTATTTTGTTTTCTTTTGATAAATTTATGGCATTAGTCTAGGCTTTTAATAAATGAGAAATGGTATTTTTGGTGAGGAATCCAGAGAAATCATAATGTAGCATATACTGAAAGCTTCAGTTAGGATGCGTGAAAAAGGATCCCAGAACTTCATTCTTCCCCTGCCTTCATAACTTGAGTAATCCTCAAACCTACTTCCTTAATTACCTTCTCCCTCCAAAATATAGAAGAAAAAAGGAAGAAAAGAAGTCTCTAAGACAGAAAGGAGGACAGTGGAATCTGTAAAGATCATTCATAAGTGATTTTCCCCATTCTACAGAGGTGGAGTTAATTTAATCTCTGATGCTGTAAATCTCCTACAACTCTCTGGTTCCTGGGGAACATGTCAGAAGTCTTTATCAGTACAGCAATGGATCAGTTTAATATATTTCACAGTCCAGGTTGAGAAGGAAATTGTGTATCTTTTTTCCAAAGCCTTTTTTTAGTCTTACATGTGGTTCTGGGATCATATCTCAGGATTATGGATGTGGAAAGGGGATGGAGGATGATAAGGACTTTTATCCCTTTTTCTTTCCTTTAGTACATCCTCCAAGGTTATTGTACATTTGATTTTTTAACATTTAATAGTTGAGGCATTGCCAAGTGAAGATGGTATAAGTGGGGTCCAGTACAAATATCTCATTCTGAGCATTGGTTTGTTTCACTATTTCTAAAATTGTACACCCAATTTTAATGCTGGAGAAACTGAGGCAAGAGAGAGATTAGAGAGTATTTAATAATTTATTAAATGGGAGAGATTTACTGGGACCAAATGGATCCATGGTTTTGTCCCCAAGGCTGAATGAGACTATCATCTCCAAGAATCCCCAGCAAATAATGTGAGTTCCCAATGACCTATATATACATGGCTCAGACTCGGGTTAGTGAGGCAGGGGCGGAGTCAGGGTACTGAGAGTGGGAATGGGACTCTGATAGGATGGGGTGAGTCACTGGAGATGGGATGACCTAATGGGGGGAGACACCCCGGACATGGGAGAGGCATCTTGATAAGACGGTATCTGACATTCTGGTAGTTCAGGATGGGGAGAGGCATTCTGATATTCTAAAACATAAGATCTTTTATCCTTATCAAATATTCTGATAAAGAAGGAGGGGAGGTTTTGCAGGCTTTGAGCTAATAATTATAAACTGAAGCAGAACAATTAGAGAAACTGAGTCAGGATAATTAGGGATACTGAGTCAGGACAATAAAAGATGACTGTGGCATAACAAATAAAAATGTATATTTTGTTTCCTTCTGGAGTAGTCAGTGATTCAAGGAGCTCAACCAAGAGAAGGAAACTCTGTATGGGAACTTCTTCAGAACAAGAAGAGACAGACAGTAACATTGCACAGAAACTGATAGACTTGGAACATTTGCTCTTTGAAAGGCACAAGCAAGAAGAACAAGATAGGTTATTGCCCCTAAGAGCTTCAAGGGAGGTGTGAATTCACAAAGTTTACTTTGTGAACCTCCCATACTTGTGAACTCCAATGAGTAAAGGTGTAAACACAAGCATTGTATTAATTAGTTCTACTTAGTACCTTGTTTCAGGTTCTGGTCCAAACCATCTTCTTGTAAGATCAGATCAATAATCTATCAACTCTAATGAGTTAGCAGTTTGTAAAGATTCCAACACAAAAATTGCATCAATGAAAAGAATTGCTGACAGACTGGTTTGTAAAGTTCCTTCTAAAATGTAATGTTCTCTATTGAGGTTTTTTTGGGCTCTCTGGGAGCAGCCTTCATTTCAGTTCAGTATTACCACAAGAGGACAGCCAGAAGTTAAAGTCCAAATCCTTTATTGTCTCCTTCAAAGTCCCATCTCCTTCACTTGGGGTTTAGCTAGTTTTCTTAGAGGACTATCTCTTTCCTTGGTTCCAAGAGCTTGAGCTTCTGCCTCCTTCTCTGCCCTCTGAATCTGTCCGAATCCAAAGGTTTGTGCTTCACTTGCAGCCACCACAAAGGTAGACGATGGAATAAATCTGTCTCAGCCTCCAAGAGCTTCTGGTGTGCTTATCCTTTCTGGTCCTGAGATCTTCTTGCTTATATGCTATACATTGAGTATGCACCAATCATTAAATCACTAGGAAACCATTATTTGTTGTAGGATTAAATCAATGCTAAACTAGATTTAACCACTGTCTCCTCAATTCCACTTAGTACCTTGTTTCAAATTCTGGCCCATAACATCTCCTTGTAGGATTAAATCAATCATACTGAACCATGCTAAATTAGATAACTATTGTCTCTATCAATTCCACTGATTTAGCACCTTTTAAGAATCCTTTGTTTCAAGTTCAAAGTTCTGGCCCATAACACTGGTCAACCTGAGTATATAAATAACTACTTCTTGGACATAATGAACTGAATGTGCCATAGTCATCTCAAACACAGCACTTCTAAAACAGCATACATTCTCTTTCCTCCTTGAAGCATTCTCTTCTGAACTTCTCTACTTTTGTTGAAGATAGTACCATTTTTCCAAGCATCCATGTTCAAAACTCAGAGTGAACCTAGAGCCAAAAAGACCCAAACCTGACTGTAATATTACCTATGAAATCCTGAGCAAGTCACTTAACCTTTCGATTTCATTATTGGTAAAATGAAAGATAACAAGAGTATCTATCTCACAGGATTGTTTTATGAATCAAATTAAATACCATATGTAAAATGGTTTGAAAATTTTCCAAGAATTGTAAATGCTAGTCATTATTATCATCACATCTAATAAGTTGTCAAATCTCATTTATTTTTCCCATAATCAATCATTTCATCAATTATCATTTATTAAGTGTCTATTATATATTTAGCAATAAGGGTTTAGGACAAATTTGGAAGTTCCAGCTCTTCAGAAACTTGTTCTATAATATAATAAAAATTATGTCTTATAGACATGTCTCCCATAATAGTTTCTGATATGAAAAATGTTTCTCATTCTCATATAATTCTAAGAGTTAACAATTCTGGTGATTCATTTTTCATCAAATCTTCTTGTATCGATCTCAACAACATCTCTTACATCTTATGCCTTCTCTCCACTCACATAACCACTATCGTAGGGATTTCCTCATTAAATCTTATCTGGACTATTGCAGTCACCTCCTAGTTGGTCTCACTGCCTCAGATCTTCTCTCTTTTCAATCCCATCATTCACAGTTATTGAAGTGATTTTTCAAAAGTGTAAGGCTCACCATGCCATTCTACTTTCCAAAAATTCCAATGGCACCCTTTTACCTTAAGGATCAAATAGAAACTTTTCATTTTGGCATTCAAAGACCTTCACAACTATTGTACAATGTTCTTTTTCATATGTCATCTAGATGGTCCAGTTATAATGACCTTTTAATTCTCTCCCATGGAGGGCCCTCTATCTTCATTTCTGCTCTAGTCCTTAGAGTAGTGCTTGGCATATAGTAGGCACTTCATCAATGGCCACTAGCTTGACTCTTGTTTGCATTTTGGGCCAATACCCCTCCTTATCTCTGCCTTATAGCGGCCCTAGTTGTCTTTAAAACTCAGCTCACACTTTACCTAGGTGAGGTTTTTTCCTGATATGTGGACTGCTAGTGTTTCTTAAATCCCAAAATTACTCTGGATCTATTTTGTGTATAACTATGTAAATATATGTTGCCTCTTTTGATAGAATTTCAGCTCTTTTGGACCAATATCTGTTTCTCTCTTTTCATATTCTTCATACCCAAAACAGTGCCTGATACCCACTAGGCACTTAATAAATCTTTGCTGATTAATTGATTGCTTCATCCATGCAATGATCGTTGATACTTATTGGAATCAGCCTTAGATTTTATATCATCCATAGAAAGCCTGACAATTTCTTTCCTTCTGTACTTTTCCAGGTGGTAAGAAAGAGGAGTCATAGAAGATCTGAGTCAGAAGTTAATTTGAAGGATACATAAAATTGAAAAAGTTATGAGAGCTATGATGAGAGGGTCAAATATTTCAGTAGACAAATTGCTGTTGTCATTTTGCCTGTGGATTCTGGATATATTAAGAATATGAGAAAGAACTAGTCCTACTGGTGATGATGCTATAACAGATTTCTTGTCCCCTGAGTTCTTTTCAGTTCTTTCTTGTTTTTTGACTCTCCTGGTTTGTGATAGTAGACTGTTTCCTTCATGAGGATTCCTAGAAGTAGAAATTTAAGATTACAAGCCACCAGGAAATTATTAGTGATTAAGTTCAACTAGACTGTTCAATAAAAGGTGGGGAAAGAGAAAGGAACAGAGAGGGAGACAAGACACAGACATAGAAAGTGTGTATTAGGGAGAAAAAGTATGTATTAGTTTGTTTTACATATATATATATGTATTTATGTATGTATGTATGTATGTATGTATTTATTTATATAGTCAAGTAAAAATACCAGCCCCAATGAGCTTACAATTTTAAGGGAAAAAAACAACACATGAAGAGGTTTTGAAAAGCAGTAGGAGATGGAGGGTACCCATGGGTTCATGGCAGGGAGACTGCAAGAAATGGATTGGAGCTGGGGGGCAGGGAGAGTAAGAGTGGAGCCTAAATTTCAGGGAGGGGGTGAGGATATGGTTGGAGAGTGGGGCCATGGCGATATCACTGTAGGAAAAATCAATAGCTGGGGTTCTCTGATTTGGGGTTACCCTTCTGTTTTGTAAGGTGAGAATTCTGAGCAATTGTACAACTTACTGTAAATGAAACTTGGAATGGATATTGCTGTATACAGACTTTGGAATCAGAATCGTCCATAGAGCAAGATGTTTTATAAAATACTATGTCTTGAGAATTGTAAGGTGTACTCTTCTTAAGAATTCTTCAAATGGCCTAAAGGAATGATTTTCATTTCCAAAATACTCGATTTACTAGCAGGGAATTGCTGAAGACAATCCAGCTCAGTAGTGAGGACCCTTTTTGAGGAAATAGTTGTAGTTTCGAAGAAGGGGAGGGTGTGAGAAGAATTATTTTTAGATAAAAGACAGAAGAGTCTGTTTTGGATGATGCTTTGCATTCATAGAAATTTTGGGAAGAAATCAGCTTCTTTAAACTGTTGCCTTCTCATTTAACTTGGTAACTGATTTTCAAAATATTGCATTTGCATTCAAGGAAGAATAAGGGAGACTTTCATTACATAATTCATATCTGTGGATTATATTAGGTAGTTCTTTTATTAAAGAATTTACTTCATCTTCTTAAAGGAAGGAGTTAAAATTCCATTTCTTGTCACCAGTATGATTATAGATTAATTCATTCTTACTGCCTTTTCAAAACAAAGTGAACATTTCACACTTAAATAAAATTCACGCTTAAATAAAATGAATTAAAAGGAGAGCAGTGCCATTCATTGCACATGTGGGCTATAGAAGCACCCTTTTAGGAAGTGGATTGTAAATAGGACCTTCAGATTAATGCTGTCCTCAATCCTTAATTTGAATTTATCCTACAAGAATTGATTAGCTCTAGTTAGGATATTGACAGCTGCTGTTTTACTTACTTTACTTAGATTCTCTTTTTAAAATAGCTTCCAATAGACAATGATCTCTTTCTGTGATATATATCTTTTAGTGAAACTTTAAAAATCATTGGTACAATTGTACACCACTGAAATAGTCACTACCCAGTTTTTCTGGTTTACAGGGAAATGTAATGAAGATACATATAAATGTGAAATATAAGTTTATGGAGAAAGTTGATGTTTACAAAATCTTAAATGTCAGTGGCATTTCCTCAGGATTAAAAACCTAGTCTGCATTGCTTAATTCTCAAAGTTAATGTAT
The DNA here is from genome assembly GCF_016432865.1 of Antechinus flavipes. Taxonomy (NCBI): domain Eukaryota; kingdom Metazoa; phylum Chordata; class Mammalia; order Dasyuromorphia; family Dasyuridae; genus Antechinus; species Antechinus flavipes. The sequence goes on along the minus strand of NC_067400.1, from coordinate 308,071,917 downwards.
TTTTTCAGTAGCATCATACATTCCATTATTGAACTTGTATAAAAACACCCCTTTCCATGATAGGTATTTCCTAGTGATCAGTTTATAAATTTCTTAAGAACTTGTGTATGTGTGTATGCTGATGGGTGGTAATGGGTGCTAAATGAAATGACTCTCTTGGAAACTATTTCAACTAGTCCAGGAGCATGGGAATTCATAAGGTCTGCTTTATGGAGGTCATCCAGTGTTGCCTCAGATTATATAGAATCCAGAAACAAAGGTATCAAATCTAGAGCTGAAAGAAATTGTCGCGTTTATCTAGTCCAATCCCCTATTTCACAAATAAGAAAACTGAACCCAAGAGAAACAACTTAGCCAAGATTTCACTGTGGTTAGTAATAGTACTGGAACAAGAACCTAGGTTTCCTTCTTCCAAGTCTAGTCTTCCTGCCTTTAAACCACAATTAAATTAAAACCAGAACTACTCCAAGGAGACAAAGGTGTGTTGAAATAGTTGACAATAGTGAAGCATTTAAAGATATTTAATTTAGGCCTAGATTTAAATTAGATTGTAATTACTTTTCAGAATTACTTTTGTCAACTGATACATTCCATCAGGTAAAAATCTAGAATTTGACATGGTGTAGATATTTTTGAATATTTTTAGTCCATAGAAAGCAATGTGCTTTGTTCTAGTTTTATTTTCCCCCTTTTTTTATTATGCATATGCTTGTTTTTCATTTGGAAAAGATCATTTAATTTGGAACTCATGATTGTTTCCAGTGCCTTTGATGATTTCTCAAGCACCAAGATGTGTTTGTGGGTTACTGTAAATCTTCATAGGAAAGGATTTTGGACAAAGTCCACACTTTACCCCTCCCCCCCCCCCATTTCCTCTACCCTTACGAGTCTGACTAAGCATTTTGATCTAGAAACATTTGCCTAGACTAAATTTGACAATTTTTCCATTCCAAAACTTCTGAGAATTTGACATAAATTAGCTTTACTTGTATTCATGCCCATTTCTTTAAATTCAGTTCTTACCAAGCCTATCTAAAATTGTTTCTATGTAACAGCTGGGCATAGCCCCTTGAGAGGATGACATCTACTTTTGTCTTCTGTAACCTTTCTACTCCTCTCCTTAGAAGTGCTGATGCTGTTTGTGGTTGCCACCTTCAGAGCCTTCAAAAACTTACATATGACACATTTGTACTTTTAGCAATACTTGAGAGTACTTTACCCCTAGGCAAAAAAAAAAAAAAATATTTGGAACCTAAATACAGGACTGTAAATATGAAAATTCATATTTATTCATATATGTATAAATAGTACTTTGAAAGTTATAAAGTGATTTCCTCAAAACAAAATTTGATATTAGTAAAAGTATGTTCCCAATTTTACAGATGTGGCAACCAAAGCTTAGGGCTAACTTTATCTCTTTAGAAGCTAAATTGTTTAAAGGGAGGGACTCCATTTTTCATTTGTTCTTTTTTCCCTGAAATGCCTGAGACAATGCTAGGCATAGAATAGATCATGGAATCATAAAGTTAGAGATGGAAGAGACTATAGAGGATATCTAATAGAACTCTTTTATTTTTATAGAGAAACTGAGGCACAGATACTTTATAATATTTGCCCAAAGTCACAGAGGTTATAATCATCAGAGGTAGGATTTGAACCCTTACTTGAAAGCTTCAGGCATGAGTTAAATTGCTTAATAAATATTTGTGGAGTGGATAGCTGAATGTTCATCTTGACTCACCAGCTGAGTCAGTGGATTCTTTATGCTTAGGCCAATTATGAGTTAGTGCTTAGAAATCCTCGAGACATTGTAGTTATCTTTTCTCATGTTTACTTTTTATAAGAATTAGGGAAATATGTGAATTGAGTATGTAAAACTAGAAACTTTACCATCTATGAATTGCTTACAAAAATCATCTTTAGTCATTCTGTGACACCAGAAGGAGATATAATATCCATGAAAATTCCCTCACAAGTGAATTGGGAATATGATTTATACATTGGCAACTATGTGCATATGGTATGTGAAATGGTAGACTTGTTCTCATATATATTTCTCTTGGATAGGTAATGATGGATATCAGAAGTTGTAGTCATATGAAGATTATATGAAAACCTTTATCGTTCTTTATTTTATATTTTGTATTTGTGTATATTTTGCCGGCTACAGTAGTGGGAAAATCTTTTAGGGTGAAAAAGAGTCTTAGGCAAGAAGGCTTTTGAGACATGGTATTAAAAGAAGTCCAGAGAGTGAGAAGTGGGGCCTGAAGAGGCAATGAGTGGAATTCAAATATATTTTTCTGCCTTTAAAAAAAAAAATACAGAACAAAGGAAACAACAAAATCAAAGGAAATACTTGATTCTGATTGGCTATACTAATAAGGTATAGCAATACAAGAGAATATAGACAGATAGACTCTTAGTTAAGAATCGTCTAATTTTAAAAGATGTAGGTCATTAAAGATATAGATGATGTATACTGTACAGACAATTAGAATAGGCTATAGATGATAAATAAGCAATTAATAATAGAAAGAAACATCTGATCAAACAGGAAATAGGATGACAAGAATTTTTTCATATAAGCAGTGCTGTAAGTTGAAAATTAATTAACTTCATTTCAAAAGCAAACAAATCACTTAAAGAGTACAGATTTATGTAGAACTTTGCAATTTACACAACTGGCTTATATACTGGTAGTACCTACAGTTGTGAAATAGGTAAAAGAAGTAGTATTATTATTGTCATTCCCATCTTAGAGATGAAAAAATGAGGTTCAAAGAATAATAATCATAATAGATAACATTTATAGAGCTTTTGAAGATTGCAAAGCACTTTATATATGTTACCTCATTTGATCTTCACAACAACCCAGGAAGTGTTACTATTACTCTCATTTTGCGAATCATGAAGCTAAGGGCAAGTGAGGTTAAAGGAATTGCTTAAGATTATTCAGCTAATGAGTTTCTGAGGTGGGATTTGAACTCAGTTCTTCCTAACTCCAAGTTCAATGTTCTATCTACTATGTCATTAAGTTATTTCCATGGGAACTCTTTGAGAATAGGGACTGTTTTTTGTTTGTTTGCCTTTGTATGCCCAGTGCCTGGCCCTGTGCCTGACATATAGTAAGCAATTAATAAATGCTTATTGATTGATTGATTGAATCTCTGAAACTGGAAGTCAGTGATAGTTCTGGGTTCAAACACAGACATTTTGATTCTGACAATAGTGCTCTCTTCACTATATCTCCCAACTTATTTTTAAGGCTTCTCCCCTCTTTCAGAATTTTTTGTTGAATTTAACAAGAGACAAAAAAGGCTGGGAGATAGGGAAGAGGCAAGATTTGAGATCAAGTACCAAAAAGTTAAGGATTAAAGGTAGAGGCTAATTTTAATTAAGAAACTTCCATAAGCTTAACAAAATAGTCATAATTGTTATTAGCTTAAAAAACAACGAATTGTGAAAAGGATACTGAGGAAGCTCAGAATGTTCCAGAATTTCTGATCAAGGATTAGTTCCTATTCTGCTGATGAATGTAGAGAAAAGTCTTGAGTATCATGGCCACTAACTAGAATATATAGCTGCCTTTTAAAGGTCCGCAGCTAGAGATAGTGAAACATAGCTATGCTGTTACTTTATTTTAATTAGTAATGAAGTTCATCACTATATTTACCTAAGTATGTGAAATCATGTGAAAATGTTAAGTCCCTAATGAGTGTTAAATGTCTATTCCAGATGATTTTTCCTCTTACCTATAATTGTAGTGATGGTTTTATTTCTATGGGAGGAAGGTTATGTCATTTAAGTAATATACTAATAGACTAGAAATTTGCGGTTCTACCTGGCTGAGTTCTGTTTCCATTTCCCAAACTACCTCCCATTTACTGCTCTGACTCAAATTTTGTGGCTCATTTTGTAATTCACATTTATATAGCTTTATAGTTTGTTTCCAATGTTTTTTTCATGACAACTATGTGAAGTGGGCAGAATAAGTACTATTATTATTATTGTTGTTGTAATTTCCATTTTATAGATGAACTGAAATTCAAAGCCTGTAAGTTATTTTGTGAACATCACAAAGGTAATAAATGTTGAAGATAAGATTCAAACACAATATCTTCTGATCTCAAGTGTAGTGACCTTCCTGACTTCCTTTAAGTCCCAACTAAAATTCTACCTTCTATAGGAAGCCTTGCCCAAACCCTCTTCATTCCAATGTCGTCCTTCTGTTAATTATTTCCTGTTTATTCTCTATATAGTTTACTTTGTATTTAATAATTTGCATGTTCTCTCCCCAATTAGATAATAAGCTCCTTGAAGACAGAGACTGGCTTTTGTTTCCTTTTGTATTCCCTTGTGCTTAGCATAATGACTGGCACATAGGAGGTAATAATAAGAAATATTAACTGTTTGATTGAGTGTCCTTTCTATGGAACAATATTATTTCTCCTAATTATTCTTTCTCCTTCAAATTCATTTGGCAAATGAATGCTTTTTCCCATCAATTCTCGTATTTTTTTGCTTAAAAGGTTTCCAGACCATATCAATTTCTCTTACCAAATTCTGCAAAACACATTTCTTTCATGAATCCCTATCTACCTGTGACAACCGAGCTAGCACCCAGGACACTCCAGAATCAGCCGGAGTCAGAATAAGCAAAAGTCTTTAGTCTTTATTCTTGGTCTTTAGACGCAGGATTGAACAGGATGGAAGCAGAATCTCTGGGACAGCCTTCTCCCTCATCTACCGCAAAGAATGACTATAGCTCGTCTTACTCTACCCTGTAGTCCCTCCTACAATCCTCTGTGTACACCAATCATTGAGCCAGCATAGGATAGTGGGAAGGACCATTTTCCAAGCATATGCCCATATTGTCCAATCAATAATTAGCCCTAAGTGCTTGAACCGACCTCAGTGCAACAACTCAAGAGTTTCAACCCTCTGCATCTACCTTCATCTTTCTCTGATCCATCCCTGCTCCATTTAAAGTTCCTGCTTAAATGTCACCTCTACAAAGCCTTTCCTGACTTCTTCAGTTAAGACTGACCTCTTCCTTTTTGGAATTTGCATTACATTGTGCTTGTATATCTCTTGTATACTTTATCTTGTTTCATTTTTTATCATAATTATTTGTATGTCTTATATCTCCTAGTAAGTTAAAAATTCCATGAGGAGAGAGATTTTACTTTATTTTTATATGCATTTCACTCTAGGTTGCCAAAGGACTTTGCAATAGTAGGGATACTTAGTGAATGCTTGTTGAAAGAATGATAAGATGAGAATGATCTTCAAAAATGACATTTGTTCAACTTCAAGACATTTAGGGGAATCCCATACCTTGGTAAGGATCTCTTGGGAATTTTTCTTAGCTTCTCTTATTATACATCTATCTCTACTTCCAAAACAGCCCAGGATACTATTATAAAAACATAATCAGTTTTGAGCATATAAACCCAAGGTACTTTATTACTTTAGCAACATCCCCATTTACTAGCCTTCAATTAACTGGCTGCCCAATTGATTGATGGAAAATTTTTTTTTATTTCTTGGGATTGTCAAATTTGACAGATCCTCTTAGTCACTTTTTGTTTTTTCTGTGTATCTTTCTTGTCCCTATGTGGTTATATGTATGTTAGGTTAAGATTTATGATTTGCTCCTACAGAATGGCTCACTCTCACAAGACCTAAGATACCAGATTATATGAAAATGTTTAATAACAATGAATTATTAAAAAAAGGAAAACAAGAATTGACAGTGTAGTTCTTACAACAAAAGCACTTAATGCATCCTATGATTAATGTAACTAACTACTACAATAAAAAGAGATAGACTAGAGGAAGAGAAGAAAGAATATGTCACTGTTTCTGGGAAGCACCAATTTTGCAAATTTCAGGCTGGGGAATCCCAGATCACAGACCTGCAAGTCCTGACCAGGAGGGGTCCCAGGCAGAGCATCCTCTCCATGGGTGAGATTCAAATTTGGATAAATGACTTAAACATACTAGGGAACAAAGGTGGCTAAATGCCAGCAGTACTGACTTCACTTTCTTGAGCAAATCCAGAAGGCGGGTGGGGTGGGGCAGTTCTACCAGAGCCTGTCAAGAGTGAAGCTTTACTTCTGGAGTGACTAGTTCCAGTATATAGATAATGTGTCCTTGGTGGATTTGGCCAGAATCCACCCAGGATAGTCTTCTTTTAACTATATTTGTTCCCAGGGTTATTCAGCAGCTGCAAAACAGAGGTGAATAATAGTTCACTATACTGTAATTACCCCATGGACATGGAGAGAAACTGAGGACCAAGGTCTTCAGAATCTTACCCTTATACCTATATCTTTCAACATATCAATAACTATTTGTCCTTCTGGGATTAGATTCTTACTTAATAATCATAATAGAGGCATTATGCTTTAAGGTTACCAAAGAGCAGCAGACTTAATTTAAGTTGACTCTGGAAAATATTTTGGAAATATAATTATAGTCTTTGATCTATGAACAATAAGTTGTTTTTACTTACTTGACTAGTTCTTAGAGTTGAATTAAATTAGTCAAGGTAAAATGAAATCTTCATAAAAATAAATGTTTAAATGTTTCCATAACAGATTACTATCAGTGATTCCCACCCTTTTCATTCTCATTGATTAAAGTTTGGTTTCCTTAATCTGAGTTGTATTAATAGAAGCTGTTGGTCAAGAAGATTTATAAATCTCAAACTAGAAGAGAAAATTGATACCCAGAAAAAAAAAAAGTAACTTGTCCAAAATTACATAGTTAATAATTATCAAGGGTAGGATATGAACCTTAATTTTATGATTCTTGATTCATTCATTTGTATCATGCTGCCATGAATTCAGTAATAAATTTTAACATTAATAATCACAACAATATCTAGAGGCATCATTGTGTAATAGCTGAAGGGAATTGTTATCAAAAAGGCCTGGTTTCAAGTCTTGCCTCCAAAGCATATTGATTGTATTACCAGGCAGAACTTATTTAACTCTGAGTATTCCAGGCAGTCCTCAAAATTTCAGATATGTGCATCATAAGAAAGTTTTTACATCAGTATTTTTCTATAACATCAAGATCATCTGTTTGAACCAAAATGAAAGCACATAGTGATAAACATTATTTAACCAGCTGAAGGCACCAAAGAAGCACTTTTTTTCCCCCTAGTAGTATTGTATTTTTCCATATACATGTAAAGATAGGAAGAAGGGAAGGAAGGAGGGAGGAATAGAGAGAAGTAAGAGAGAGAGGGAGGGAGGAAGGACGGAAGGGAGAGAAGAAGGAGGTGAGAAATAGAGTGAAGGAAGAAAGGAAGGAAGGAAGAAAGGAAGGAAAGAAGGAAGGGAAAGAAAAAGAATAAGCATATATCAGTAAGTGCTAAGTACTTTACCAATATTATCTTATTTAATGTCCTAATCTCAGATGTTGCCTCTCTCCCTCCCTCCCTCCCATCTCCCTCCTGTAAGAGGGAGAGGGAGAGAACTAGGAACTGTTAAGTGTCTGAGATCAGATTTGAACTCAGGTCCTCCTGACTTCAGGGCTCATGCTATATCCACTACACCAACTAGCTGCTCCTCCCCAATGTTTTTAAAATATCTTTCTGCATACAATGGGGAAGCCATCTTGATTTCAATGTCAGGCAAAACTCTGTGGAAGCAGTGATGACAAATAGTTACCTTGACTTTGTCAAGGGAGGTCATCACAGATTAACCTTATTTCACTTTTTGACAAAGTACATTACTGTTGCCAGTAGATCTCCTCCCCCCCCCAAAAAAAAATAGATGTGATTTACTCAGATTTTAAGAATTAACATCTATAAGAATATTTTTGTGGAAATGAGGAAAAGATGTGGGCTAAATATAATTAAGTGAATTCAGATTTGGTTGAGGAAAGAAGTCAAATGCATAGTTGATAGTGACTTCATATACTCCAGAGGCTCCCTAATATTTTGATAATCAATGATAAAGTCCTGTTTGGTTTTTAAAGTCCTTCATAACTTGGTCCCTTTCTACCTTACTTGTCTTATTAAATTTGATTCCCTACCACATACTTTGTGGTCCACTTACACTGTTTTCCATGCTATTCCTTTATAAGACACTTCATTTCCCAACTCTGGAGCATTTTCACTGACTCTCCTCCATGTGTAGAATTCTCTTCTTTCTTATCTCTACCTCTTATAAATTTATGTTTGCCCAACTTCCTTCAAGTTTCAGCTAAAACCATCTTCTAAAGGAAACCTTTCCCAATTTTCTTTGTTTAGTGCCTTCCCTCTAAGATTATTTCCAATTTATTCTCTGTCTTATATGTGTATTATTATGTGTGTGTATATATGTGAAATATATCTCACATGCTATGTGTATGTGTATATATGTATATGTGTGTATAATATGCTTTTTATGCACATATACATATATACACACAAACATATACATGATATGAAATCTACAAGTATATATAACATTTTTTGTATATTTCCTTTCCCTAAGTAATTGTGAGCTTCTTGAAGGCTTTTTTGTATTCCTAGTACTTATTACCATACTTGGCACAAATTAAATGCTTAGTCAATACTTGTTGATTTGAATTGATATCAATTTGGAAAGGAATATGTTTGTAGTATATCTCTGCAGGAATCTGTTCTTAACCCTATTCAATCTTAGGTTTTTTTCAGTGACTCGGATAAGGGCCTAGATGACATGCCTTTTGAATTTTAAGATGCCACAAAACTGGGGAAATAGGTAAATGCATGGGGTAAGAGAATCAGATAAAAAAAGATAATGATAAGGTAATGATAAGGTAAAACATTGGGCCAAATTTGATGTAATTCCATCTAGTGGTAATAAATGTAAGGTCTTATACTTAGCTTTACAAAATCACCAAAATAAGTAAAATGGAATAGATATAATTAGGTAGCAGTTTTTCAGAAAGAGACTGATGTGGAGTTTTAGTGGCTTTCTAGTTCATTATAAGTAAGTGGTATGATATGACTGCCAAAAAAAAGTTAAAACAATCTTAGGTTGCATTAAGAGAGGCATGGTATCCCAGAAATAGTGATGACAGGTCTATTCTATCCAGTCAGACTCCATTTAGTATATTATGACCAATTCTGCGGACCAGATTTTTTGTTGTTGTTGTTAACAGTTGGGGTTAAGTGATTTGCCCAGGATCAAACAGCTAGGACTTGTTAAGTGTCTGAGGGCAGATTTGCCTCAGGTCCTCCTGACTTGAGGGCTGGTGCTCTATCCACTGCGCCACCTAATTGCCCTTGGGTACCAGATTTTAAGAAGGAAATTGATAAGCTAAAGAATGTTCAGAGAAGAGCAGCTAGGATGATTAAGTCCTTGATCTTAGTAATCTTAGTAAATATTTATTAAGTACCTACTATGTATAAACATGCTGGCATATATACAAAGATATTATTAAAAACAGCTCTTATCTCTCTTTTTTTTTATTTACAAGATATATGCATAGGTAATTTTTCAGCATTGACAATTGCAAATCTTTTTGTTCCAACTTTTTCCCTTCTTCCGCCCACCCCTTCCCCCAGATGGCAGGTTGACCAATACATGTTAAATATGTTAAAGTATAAGTTAAATACTATATATATATATATATATATATATGTCCGAATGGTTATTTTGCTGTACAAAAAGAATCGGATTTTGTAATAGTGTACAATTAGCCTGTGAAGGAAATCAGAAATGGACGTGGACAAAAATAGAGGGATTGGGAATTCTATGTAGTGGTTCATAGTCATCTCCCAGGGTTCTTTCCCTGGATGCAGCTGGTTCAGTTCATTACGGCTTTATTGGAACTGATTTGCTTCATCTCATTGTTGAAGAGGGTCACGAATTGATCGTCATATAGTATTGTTGTTGAGATATATAATGATTTCCTGGTCCTGCTCATTTCACTCATCATCAGTTCATGTAAGTCTTTCCAGGCCTTTCTGAAATCATCCTAAAACAGCTCTTATTCTCAATGTTTACCTAGGAACTGTCTCCTCTGGGAGCTGACACCTGAACTATTCTTTGAAGAAAGCTAAGGATACTGCAAAGTGAAGATCAGGAAGGAGTTTATTCCAAACTTGGGTGACCCTTTTTACAAAGGGAGGAAGCCACAGATATAATGTCATAAACAAAAACTCAGCTAGAAGATCAGTTTGACTGGAATATATAGTATAAACAGGGGAATACTAACATTAGAAAGTAACCAAAATGTGAACTACAATCTACTCTGAACAATTTGTATTTTATCCTAGAGTTGATAGAGAGCCATTGAGACATGTGTGTGTGTGTGTGAGTGTGTGTGTGTGTGTGTGTGTGTGTGTGTGTGTGTGTGCATTTTAACAATATCCGTTTTACAGCTGTGTGGAAGATAATTTAAACAGGGAAGCCAGTTTGGAAGCTCTTGTGACAGTCAAGGTGAGAAAGCCAAGTAGAAATGTTTAAAGTGCAGAATAGAAAACATAATTGGAAATGGGCTGGGAAGATATGATGGTTATTATCAAATATTTGAAGATCTTGTCACCTGAAAGAAGGATTGTAAGTTTATTTTATTTTATTTTTTTTGCTTGGCCTCAAAGGGCAGAGGTAGTCAAGTTGTCAATAAGCCTTTATTAAACACTTATTATGTGCCACACACTGTACTAAGCAATGAGAGTACAAATATGAGTGGGAACTATAGATGAAAGTTTCAGGGAGGTGGATTTAAACTTCATATAAGGAAAAACTTTCTAATAAATTAGAACTATGCAAAAACAGAATGTGTTGTTTTAGGATATTGTAGCGTCTACTTCAATGGAGATCTTGAGGCAAAGGCTGGATATCGACTGTTTGGTAAAGGGTTATCTTTTTAAAGTTTTGATTATATTGGGGCTGTCAAGTGGCTCAGTGGATAGAGCACTAGCCCTGAAGTCAGGAGAAGCTTAATTTAAATCTGGTCTCAGACACTTAATACTTCCTAGCTGTGTGACCCTTGGCAAGTCACTTAACCCCAATTGCCTGGGGGTGGGGAGGAAGGAGAGATATAGGTCATATTGAGTGGATGTTGAGATCTCTCCAACCCTGAAGCTTACTCAATATGTTTTATGAAATATAATAAAATATAAAATGAGAGTGAATTAATTCATTTAAAACTGTAGCCCATTAATACAAGATTTGTTATATTTAAGGAATTTTTTCTTATCTCTCTCAATCTTGTTTCTTCATATAGGTCTATTGCAGATATTCTTAGTTCAAGTCTAAACAATTTGGCTGTACATTAAAGTTAGTAGTGTTTACAGTATGATTTCCTTTTATTTTTTCCTTCTTGCCTGTTTTTGATTTGTTTCCAGTTCACAGAACTGATAAAAAGATAATTTTTTCTTCTTCAGTTTGTTATAAAGATAAGTTTAAAAAGGGTAAGTCTAGCATAATCATTCACAGTAATAACCTCAGGTATCAAATTTTAGAATCTTCTTGGCAATTATATTTCCTGTATTTCTCTTGGATTTTCTGCACAGCTAAAACCCAGGAGTTTGTGTTCCTTGTGCAATTTGATATATAAGATCTTGATTCCATCGGTTAACAAGAACCACTATAATACTTTAGAAAAGTAACAACTTGATAGTGATGCTCAGTTTTCTAGATAGAACACAGAACAGAATGCTTAGTGCTTGAATCTAACCCCAAAGCTTCAGATATTATTTTCTCTATAGTGGGAGACCATAATCAAAATAACCTGGCCAAAGACACCTACTCAAACAAATGTATACGAACATGCCCCTACACAGTGTATGCTGATATAGGGAAAAGACATTCAAGGCAAACAGTGGTCCATCTCAGTGCCTCTCATTCTCTCTGGCTGTTTTTCTATCTTATCTAAGCTTCTTATAATAGAATAAGTAATGTATAGCTCACCACAATGAGTGATTCTCCTGTCACATCTTAATACTTTCTATACCAAAGTGGCTGGTGTCCCATTCACCACTGTTCACTCTATAGAATCAATGCCATTAAGTCTGGCTACTTTTCAGAATTATAATCAATATATTCTTCCCCAAGTTGCTTTTTCAGCAGTAAAATGCTCAAAGGAAACTTTCTTATGACAAGAGAAGAACTGCATAGTGGTTAGAAACTGGAAACTGAGTGGATGCCCATCAATTGGAGAATGCTGAATAAATTGTAATAAATGAATATTAAGAAATGACCACAGGATGATTTCAGAAAGACCTTGAGAGACTTACATGAACTGATGCTGAGTGAAATGAGCAGAACTAGGAGATTATTATATACTTCAACAACAATACTATATGAGGATAAATTCTGAAGGATGTGGCTCTCTTCAACAATGAAAGGATCCAAATCAGTTCCAATTGATCTGTAATGAACAGAATCAGCTATACCCAAGAAATAACACTGGGAAATGAGTATGGACCAGAACATAACATTTCTACTCTTTCTGTTATTGTTTGCTTGCATTTTTGTTTTTTCTTCTCAGGTTATTTTTACCTTCTTTCTAAATCCGATTTTTCTTGTGCAGTAAGTTAACTATAAATATGTTATTTAACATATATTTTAACATATTTAACATGTATGGGACTATCTGCCATCTAGGGAAGGGGGTGGAGGGAAGGAGGGGAAAAGTTGAAACAGAAGTTTTTGCAAGGGTCAATGTTGAAAAATTACCCATGCATATGTTTTGTATATAAAAAACTATAATAAAAAAATAGAAGAATTAGTGTTTAACCTTAGAACAAAACATATTTGGTTTTCTTTTTATGCTTTAAAAAAAAGTTTTTTACAAGACATATTTGAATTGCATTCTTTCCCTACATGGCAGCTGCTTACAATCCACATTTGTATTAGACTCTAATGTTTACAAAGTGCTTTTTCCACAGCAGTTTTTTTCAAGGCTTGGTTCAGGTGCCATTTCCTTTAGGAAGCTTTGATTCTCCCAGATGTTTATGCTACCTCCCTCTTCAGATTATCTTAATTTCACTTAGCTGTATCTGTTTTATTTTAGGAGAATGTAAGCTCCCTATAGGTGCAGTTCCTTATATGTAGTAGGTATTTAATGGCTATTAACTCAAATTGTTTTTGAAATGAACAGCACTTCAAAGTAGGTTGTTCAAATATCACCTTCTTCATTTCATAAATGAAGGAACTTCAATGCCCAATTGTTCATAGCCAAGTAACCTAAGTAAGGGGGTTTAAGTAGATCAGAGTCTGTCCATTATACCATGTTACAGCAATCTTGAAGTAAATGTAATAGTATTCTTCCAGGAACTCTCTAATATGGAACTGTGGAGGCTCCACCCTCTGGAATCATGTACAACTCATTCATATATATTGGGTAGGGGGCAAAATGTAATTACCATGTGTTTGTAAGAGTAAGATAAGACGACTTCTGGTTAAGATGGCGGAGAGGAGGCTCACAGCTGCATAAGCTCCACACTTTCTCTCACTATCCATTTCATTACAAGCCTCTGAATTAATGCTTGACTGAAAAAAAAACCCATATATAGTTACCAAGAGAAGCCATCCTTGAGATTCGCCAAGAAAGGTCTGTCTTTACTGGAGGGCTGGGACGGTTTTAGATCGGGCGCAGGCTGAGGGCAGCGGCAGTGAGAGCCCGGGAGCAGACTGGAGAGGGGGTGGGGAGTGATCGCAGCCATCTCTGCGGGGAGAGCTTTGCCACAGGTTTGGATACTTTGCTCCGGCAGCAAGTCAGCAGCCCAGCAGAGAAGCTAAAAACACCGGGGGTGAAGAATACAACCCCAAACAGCTGGAGTCTCTCGGGACCTGGCCGCCCCCCCTCTCCCCCCCACAGTGACTCAGCACGCTTTGGGATCTCAGAGCGCAGGCGCACACAGGCCTGCTAGTGCCTCACTGCTGCCCCCCACAGTCTGGAGAGGAAGCTCCTCTCCCCTCCCCCAAAGAAAGACTCCAGTTTTTTCTGTTTTTCTTTGCTAGTTTGTCTTTGATTATTAGACAGAATGAGCAAGAAACTGAAGAGGACTTTAACCCTTGACAGCTTCTATACAGATAGAGAGCAGACTCCAAATCCTGAGGAGACTAAAAACAGACAGTCCCCAGGTGAATCCCCAAAGGAGGAGACCATCTGTTCCTCAGCACAGATGAACCTCATAGAAGTGATTAAAAAGGCTCTCACAAGGGAACTAGAAGAAAAATGGGGAAAGCAGAGTGAGGCTTGGCAAAAGGAGAGGAAAGCTTGGGAAAAGGAGAGGGAAGCTTGGGAAAAGGAGAGGGAGGCTTGGCAAAAGAGCCTGGAGAAGTCAGTTAAAGAGAGAGTGGATAAAGAAGTAAAATCCTTGAAAAATAGGATTGGTGAACTGGAAAACAAAATTGGCGAAATGGAAAAAAATTCCACAGAACAAAAGAACTCAATGGGACAATTAGAAAAAGATTTTTAAAAAGTGAGTGAAGAAAATACTTCACTGAAAATCAGAATTGAACAAGTGGAATTGAATGACTCGAGGAGACAAGAAGAATCAGTCAAGCAAATCCAAAAAAATCAAACAATGGAAAAGAATGTGAAATACCTTCTGGGGAAGACAACAGACCTGGAAAACAGATCCAGGAGAGACAATCTGAGAATCATTGGACTTCCAGAAAAACATGATAAAAAAAGAGCCTGGACACTATTTTCCAGGAAATTATCATAGAGAACTGCCCAGAAGTCATAGGAACAGAGGAAAAAATAAACATTGAAAGGATTCATCGATCACCCACTGAAAGGGATCCTAAAATCAAAACACCAAGGAATATAGTGGCCAAATGCCAGAACCCTCAGACGAAGGAAAAAATATTGCAAGCGGCTAGAAAAACCCAATTCAAGTATCAAGGAACCACAATAAGGATCACCCAGGATCTGGCAGCATCCACATTAAAAGATCGAAGGGCCTGGAATATGATATTCCGAAAGGCTAAGGAACTTGGTATGCAACCAAAAATAACTAACCCAGCGAGAATGAGCATCTTTTTCCAGGGAAGAAGATGGACATTCAACGAAGTAAGCGAATTTCATCTATTTCTGATGAAAAAGCCAGAACTTAACAAAAAGTTTGATCTACAAATATAGAACTCAAGAGAAATCTAAAAAGGTAAAGATTAATCTTGGGAACTATATTTCGACTATATAGATGTATAAAGAATACATGTATACCTTGTTCTAGAAATTGATGTGGAAAGGACATTGTACCAGAAAAAGGGTAAAGTGGGGGTAGTACATCTCATGAAGAGGCATAGGAAACCTATTATATCTGAGAGAAAGAATGGAGGGGGATGAATATAGTGGGTATCTTACTGCCTTCAGAATTGGCTTTAAGTGAAAAATCTTAAGACATATTCAATCTATGGTGAAACTTCTCCCATCTCATTGAAAAGTGAGAAGGGAAAAGTGAAAAGGGAAGGAATAAGCTAAGCGGAAGGGAATACGGAAACGGGGAAGGAAAGGGGTAAGATAGGGGGAGGAACTCTAAGGCGGGGGGAGGGATACTAAAAAGGGAGAGCTGTGAGAAGCAAGTGGTGCTCACAAGCTTAATACTGGGAAGGGGGGAAAGGGGAAAGAAGGGAGAAAAGCGTAAACCGGGGTTAACAAGATGGCAAGTAATACAGAATTGGTCATTCTAACCATAAATGTGAACGGGGTAAACTCCCCCATAAAGAGGAAGCGGTTAGCAGAATGGATTAAAAGCCAGAATCCTACAATATGTTGTTTACAGGAAACACACCTGAAGCAGGGAGATAAATGCAGGTTAAAGGTAAAAGGTTGGAGCAAAATCTACTATGCTTCAGGTGAAGTCAAAAAAGCAGGGGTAGCCATCCTGATCTCAGATCAAGCTAAAGCAAAAATTGATCTAATTAAAAGAGATAAGGAAGGGCACTATATCTTGCTAAAGGGTAGCATGGATAATGAAGCACTATCTATATTAAACATATATGCACCAAGTGGTGTAGCATCTAAATTCTTAAAAGAGAAATTAAGAGAGCTGCAAGAAGAAATAGACAGCAAAACTATAATAATGGGAGATATCAACCTTGCACTCTCAGAATTAGATAAATCAAACCACAAAATAAATAAGAAAGAAGTCAAAGAGGTAAATAGAATATTAAAAAAGTTAGATATGATAGATCTCTGGAGAAAATGTAATGGAGACAGAAAGGAATACACTTTCTTTTCAGCAGTTCATGGAACCTATACAAAAATTGACCATATATTAGGACATAAAAACCTCAAACTCAAATGCAGTAAGGCAGAAATAGTAAATGCATCCTTTTCAGACCACGATGCAATGAAAATTACATTCAACAAAAAACCAGGGGGAAGTAGACCAAAAAATAATTGGAAACTAAATAATCTCATACTAAAGAATGATTGGGTGAAACAGCAAATCATAGACATAATTAATAACTTCACCCAAGAAAACGATAATAATGAGACATCATACCAAAATGTATGGGATGCAGCCAAAGCGGTAATAAGGGAAATTTCCTATCTCTAGAGGCCTATTTGTATAAAATAGAGAAAGAGAAGGTCAATGAATTGGGTTTGCAATTAAAAATGCTAGAAAAGGAACAAATTAAAAACCCCCAGTCAAACACTAAACTTGAAATTCTAAAAATAAAAGGAGAGATCAATAAAATTGAAAGTAAAAAAACTATTGAATTAATTAATAAAACTAAGAGTTGGTTCTATGAAAAAACCAACAAAATAGACAAACCCTTAGTAAATCTGATTAAAAAAAGGAAAGAGGAAAATCAAATTGTTTGTCTCAAAAATGAAAAGGGAGAACTCGCCACTAATGAAGAGGAAATTAGAGCAATAATTAGGAGTTACTTTGCCCAACTTTATGCCAATAAATTCGACAACTTAAATGAAATAGAAAAATACCTCCAAAAATATAGCTTGCCCAAACTAACAGAGGAAGAAGTAAATATCCTAAACAGTCCCATCTCAGAAAAAGAAATAGAACAAACTATCAATCAACTCCCTAAGAAAAAATCCCCAGGACCAGATGGATTTACATGTGAATTCTACCAAACATTTAAAGAACAATTAACTCTAATGTTATATAAACTATTTGAAAAAATAGGGATTGAAGGAGTCCTACCAAACTCCTTTTATGACACAGACATGGTACTGATACCTAAACCAGGTAGGCTGAAAACAGAGAAAGAAAATTATAGACCAATCTCCCTAATGAATATTGATGCTAAAATCTTAAATAAAATATTAGCAAAAAGATTACAGAAAATCGTCACCAGGATAATACACTATAACCAAGTAGGATTTATACCAGGAATGCAGGGCTGGTTCAATATTAGGAAAACTATTAGCATAATTGACTATATCAATAACCAAACAAACAAAAACCATATGATCATCTCAATAGATGCAGAAAAAGCATTTGTTAAAATCCAACATCCATTCCTAATAAAAACACTTGAGAGCATAGGAATAAATGGACTTTTCCTTAAAATAGTCAGGAGCATATATTTAAAACCATCAGTAAGCATTATATGCAATGGGGAAAAACTGGAACCTTTCCCAGTAAGATCTGGAGTGAAGCAAGGTTGCCCACTATCACCATTATTATTTAATATCGTATTAGAAACACTAGCCTTGGCAATAAGAGTCGAGAAAGATATTAAAGGAATTAGAGTAGGCAATGAGGAAACCAAACTATCACTCTTTGCAGATGATATGATGGTATACCTAGAGAACCCCAGAGATTCTACTAAAAAGCTATTGGAAATAATTCATAATTTTAGCAAAGTAGCTGGCTACAAAATAAATCCCCATAAATCCTCAGCATTTTTATACATCACCAACAAAACCCAACAGCAAGAGATACAAAGAGAAATTCCGTTCAGAATAACTGTTGATAGCATAAAATATTTGGGAATCTATCTACCAAAGGAAAGTCAGGAATTATATGAGCAAAATTATAAAAAAGTCTCCACACAAATAAAGTCAGACTTAAATAATTGGAAAAATATTAAGTGCTCTTGGATCGGCCGAGCGAACATAATAAAGATGACAATACTCCCTAAACTAATCTATTTATTTAAGTGCTATACCAATCAGACTTCCAAGAAAATATTTTAATGATCTAGAAAAAATAACAACAAAATTCATATGGAACAATAAAAAGTCGAGAATCTCAAGGGCATTAATGAAAAAAAAATCAAATGAAGGTGGCATAGCTGTACCTGATCTAAAATTATATTATAAAGCAGCAGTCACCAAAACCATTTGGTATTGGCTAATTAATAGATTCATGGATCAATGGAAAAGGCTAGGTTCACAAGACAGAATAGTCAACTATAGCAATCTAGTGTTTGAGAAACCCAAAGCCCCTAACTTCTGGGAAAAGAATTCATTATTTGATAAAAACTGCTGGGATAATTGGAAATTAGTATGGCAGAAATTAGGCATGGACCTACACTTAACACCATATACCAAGATAAGATCAAAATGGGTCCATGACCTAGGCATAAAGAACGAGATTATAAATAAATTAGAGGAACATAGAATAGTTTATCTCTCAGACTTGTGGAGGAGAAAGAAATTTGTGACCAAAGATGAACTAGAGACCATTACTGATCACAAAATAGAAAATTTTGATTACATCAAATTAAAAAGCCTTTGTACAAATGAAACTAATGCAAACAAGATTAGAAGGGAAGCAACAAACTGGGAAAACATCTTCACAGTTAAAGGTTCTGATAAAGTCCTCATTTCCAAAATATATAGAGAACTGACTCAAATTTATAAGAAATCAAGCCATTCTCCAATTGATAAATGGTCAAAGGATATGAACAGACAATTTTCAGAGGATGAAATTGAAACTATTACCACTCATATGAAAGAGTGTTCCAAATCATTATTGATCAGAGAAATGCAAATTAAGACAACTCTGAGATACCACTACACACCTGTCAGATTGGCTAAGATGACAGGAAAAAATAATGATGAATGTTGGAGGGGATGCGGGAAAACTGGGACACTAATGCATTGTTGGTGGAGTTGTGAACGAATCCAACCATTCTGGAGAGCAATCTGGAATTATGCCCAAAAAATTATCAAATTGTGCATACCCTTTGATCCAGCAGTGTTTCTATTGGGCTTATATCCCAAAGAAATACTAAAGAAGGGAAAGGGACCTGTATGTGCCAAAATGTTTGTAGCAGCCCTGTTTGTAGTGGCTAGAAACTGGAAAATGAATGGATGCCCATCAATTGGAGAATGGCTGGGTAAATTGTGGTATATGAATGTTATGGAATATTATTGTTCTGTAAGAAATGACCAGCAGGATGAATACAGAGAGGACTGGCGAGACTTAACATGAACTGATGCTAAGTGAAATGAGCAGAACCAGGAGATCATTATACACTTCGACAACGATATTGTATGAGGACATATTTTGATGGAAGTGGATTTCTTTGACAAAGAGACCTGAGTTTCAATTGATAAATGACGGACAAAAGCAGCTACACCCAAAGAAAGAACACTGGGAAACGAATGTGAACTATCTGCATTTTTGTTTTTCTTCCCGGGTTATTTATACCTTCTGAATCCAATTCTCCCTGTGCAACAAGAGAACTGTTCGGCTCTGCAAACATATATTGTATCTAGGATATACTGCAACATATCCAACATATAAAGGACTCCTTGCCATCTAGGGGAGGGGGTGGAGGGAGGGAGGGAAAAAAAAATCAGAACAGAAACGAGTGTCAATATAAAGTAATTATTAAATAAAAATTTAAAAAAAAAGAGTAAGATAAGACTAATCTTTTCCTGATGCCCTTTGTGTATGCAGAAATATAAACTACTAGTACACGAGTACTTCAATCTGTTTTTCTAATATCCTGTTAAAGAAACAACCTTTTTTTTTTTTTTTTTTGGCATGTGTATACAAAACTTATGATACCTTCTAGCTCAGGGTTTCTTAACTTTTTTGTGTGTGATGAACCCCTTTGTCAGAGAACAAAAACATGATCTCTCTACTACTTTCTCATAAAGGTACATGTAGTTTTGTTTTTATAAACACTCATAGCATAATTCCTTATGAACTTAATTAAAAATATGCCAACTTTCTATTTGGCAGTCTGGTAAAGCTTATAGGTCTCTTCTTAGAATTATGTTTTTGAATATAGAAATAAAATCAGTAAGAATACAAAGGTTAGTTGATAAAAAGCTCTAATTTTATTTTTCCCTATCCAAGTTCATGGACCTCTTGAAATCAATCCACAGATTCCAACGTTAAGAATTCTTTGTTAGGCTGAGGTCCTTTGAAGGCTATCTGTAGAAGGGTACATAAAAAAGTTATACTGTCCACAGGGAATTTAAAGAAGTCATCACACCTTGACCAGATTTCAGCTGAGCAATCATAACCATTTTTCCTCTCTCTTTCATTTATCAGTTGTTTCAGTTAAATATGACAACTCATTATTGTCATTTTTTTTTTAAATCCAGAGAAGCTTAGTGGTATTGTTGTACATGGTGTGTTGATGTCTGCTGATTCTTTTGAAATGTTTTCATTACAGTCATGTACATGGTGCTTTCTAATCAATGAATATAAAATGTCAGAAGTGTTACTGATGCAGATATTAATATGATTATATGACTGTAGTTGGTTTCAGAAGCATTCTGAGGGCAACCAGTGGAGCCATATATAACAAGAAAAAGACATGGGGTTAAGCTTATAATTTAATTTTGCAAAACTGAAAGGCGTAGAAAAAGATAGATGAAACATGCATCTATCACCCCAAATTTTATACTCATGGGATAGGAAGAATAAAATTTATATTCTTTCCTTGGACATGAAGTCTGCTAGGTAAAATGCCAATAACCAGCACAGACTTTTTATAATTCTTTAAGGTTTGTCAATTGCTTTACATACATTATCTCATTTAATTCTTATAATCACCCTGTGAGATAAGTGCTTACAGGTATTAACAACATTTTACAGATGAGAAAAATAAGGGATCAATAGTTGAATGTGTATTTTACTTTGACAAATTATTCTTCCCATTTCATGGTATTGTAGAATCACAAAATTTCAGAATTTAAATGGCCCTTATTGACTCTTGATCCAATGTGATCCAAAAAAGAATCCCATTCAAACATCCCTGAGAAATAGTCAAGTCATCCACCCTCCTCCTTGACGATATCGATTAGAGGGGAAACTTCTACCCCTTAAGGCAGAGGCAGTTCATTCAACATAGGGACAGATGAAAGATGAGAAAATTTTGCTTAACAACAATACTAAATTTATTTCTTTTCCACCTCTACCTTTTGCTGCTGAACAAGATTAAATTCTTTTCCATATTCATCTCTTCACAAAGGAGTTATTATTCCCCCTAGTCTTCTCTTCTCCAGATAAGACATCCTTTCTTCAAATGATCTTCCTCATGTGATATAGACTCAAGGATTTTCAGCCTCCCATTTGCCCTCCTCTAGATATTTTACAATTTACTAGTGCCTGTCCTAAACTGTTATGTCCTAAGCTGAGCACAATACTCCATAAAGATGATGTTTAGCTTGATTTAAAAACAAAACAAAACAAAACAAAAAACTCCTCTGGTTTTCTCATGTGCTAATGGCAGCACTAATATCAGGAGGTAAAAATGGTGCTTGCCACCCATTCCAGCAAGATATGAAAACACATTTATAGCAAAATTCCCTTCTTTAGATACTTGATCCATAAAAATTAGATCATTCTTTGCCTTTGACACCCTTCCAAATGTATTAGTCTTGTTAACCTGAATCTAGTTATTATCAGTAGCATTACTGACTTCAGAGGAAACAGGTCCTACATCATGGAGATAGATACTTACAGAAACTGGACTGTTATTGAAAAGGTTTCTATATTGTTTCTTATACTTTCAGCAGAAAATGTTTTTAGCTTCTCTCCCACCCCCACCCCCATCCACTCCCCCTGCCTCAGATACAATAGAGGCACTATTGTTATAGAACAGAATATGGGGGCTGTATGCAGTCTATAACACTGGTTCACTAAGTGAGGAGAACCAGACTAAAATGTATTAAAAAATAAAATAAATCAGAGATAACATTATATTTTAACTTAAGTCAATGTGTAGCCCACAGATTCATATACAGGAATTTTGGCCCCAGCTTCTATTTGAGTTTGACACCATTGATATAGAAGATAAAAAAGTTGCATTAAGAATAAGCTATATTGAAATTCTACTTATGACTTTGGCTCTGTGAGTCTGGCCAAATTATCTCACCTCCATCAGGTAACTCCCTAGAGTTTATTATAGTCTCTGGGACCAGGATAGCTTTAGTAAAGAGAGATTGTTCTTATTCTTTCTTCTTCTTTTCTTTCTCTCTCCCACTCTAAATTAATGTAACACCAGTGTTGTTATTCTTTTTTTTTCTTTTTTTTTTTTAAATTTTTTATTTAATAATTACATTATATTGACACTCGTTTCTGTTCCGATTTTTTTTTCCCCTCCCTCCCTCCACCCCCTCCCCTAGATGGCAAGCAGTCCTTTATATGTTGGATATGTTGCAGTATATCCTAGATACAATATATGTTTGCAGAACCGAGCAGTTCTCTTGTTGCGTAGGGAGAATTGGATTCAGAAGGTATAAATAATCCGGGAAGAAAAACAAAAATGCAGATAGTTTACATTCGTTTCCCAGTGTTCTTTCTTTGGGTGTAGCTGCTTTTGTCCGTCATTTATCAATTGAAACTCAGGTCTCTTTGTCAAAGAAATCCACTTCCATCAAAATATGTCCTCATACAATATCGTTGTCGAAGTGTATAATGATCTCCTGGTTCTGCTCATTTCACTTAGCATCAGTTCATGTTAAGTCTCGCCAGTCCTCTCTGTATTCATCCTGCTGGTCATTTCTTACAGGACAATAATATTCCATAACATTCATATACCACAATTTACCCAGCCATTCTCCAATTGATGGGCATCCATTCATTTTCCAGTTTCTAGCCACTACAAACAGGGCTGCTACAAACATTTTGGCACATACAGGTCCCTTTCCCTTCTTTAGTATTTCTTTGGGATATAAGCCCAATAGAAACACTGCTGGATCAAAGGGTATGCACAATTTGATAATTTTTTGGGCATAATTCCAGATTGCTCTCCAGAATGGTTGGATTCGTTCACAACTCCACCAACAATGCATTAGTGTCCCAGTTTTCCCGCATCCCCTCCAACATTCATCATTATTTTTTCCTGTCATCTTAGCCAATCTGACAGGTGTGTAGTGGTATCTCAGAGTTGTCTTAATTTGCATTTCTCTGATCAATAATGATTTGGAACACTCTTTCATATGAGTGGTAATAGTTTCAATCTCATCCTCTGAAAATTGTCTGTTCATATCCTTTGACCATTTATCAATTGGAGAATGGCTTGATTTCTTATCAGTGTTGTTATTCAATTATTTTTCAGGCATATCTGATTCTTTATAACTCAATTTGGAGTTTTCCTGGTAAAGCTAATGGAATGGTTTGCTGCAGCTCAATTGACAGATGAGGAAACTGAGAGAAATAGGGGTAAATGATTTGTAGGTTTACACAGACAATAGATCTCTAAGGTCGAATTTGAACTAGAAAAGATGAATTTTTTTTTTTTCATTTTTGTCCACTGCACTACTGCTATTTTTAGGACACTTAAGAAGTTTAAAAACAACAACAAAACCTAAACAACTGTTAATTTTTGTGGTGTTGTAAACAAATTTTATATATGCTTTTACATACATAAAATATTTTAAAATAGATCACAAAGGGCAGGTAGGAGGCACAATAGATAGAGCACTAGCCTTGAAGTCAGGAGGACCTGAGTTCAAATCTGGCCTCAGATACTTAATACTTCTTAGCTGTGTGACCCTGGGCAAGTCACTTAACCCCAGTTGCTGGAGCAATAAATAAATAGATAGATAGATAGATAGATAGAAAGAAAGATAAATAAAATAGATCACGAATTAGTTGAATATTGTCCATATCTTCAAATCTTATATACTATTCTTTCACAGTTAGATCATATGAAAAAAATGGAAAAAAGTAAAAGCTACAAATAAACTCAAAAGTGATATATATATATAGATAGATAGATAGATAGATAGATAGATAGATAGATAGCATGGTATATGTAATGTTTTCTTTTTCATGTTTCCCAAGAATTTTATCTTCTTCAGAAGATACTCTTAATTCAGGGTCTGTTTTTAAACTCGTTTTAAACTGTATGTTTATAACTGTATTTTAAATATAATTGGCTTCTGGCTTCCTTTGACTTTTATGTATTTTAGTTTAAGCATTTAAAAAAATATTCTGAGGAGGAGTCCATAGGATTCACCAGATTGCCAATGGCTTAAGAACTTCTGTCTTAGAATGTAACAACATATTACTAAATAATACTCTAAATAAGAACATATTACTCTAAATAATATTATAGATCTCCAGTAGATATGGGACAAAATAATAAATGTATATATCTTTATTCTAATTTGTCAGGCATGAGCATCTTTAGTAAGACAGGTTTTTTCCCTTGTGATGTTTTTGCCATAGTTTTCATGTGAATGACTAAAGCAATTTCAACTCAACAGAAATTTTGTGACTAGAATGTTCTGGAATGTTAGTGTAGGCTTTTAAGTTTATATGCTATTGAGACATGAATGTCTAGAAACCACCCCTACATGTATGATTGTAAGAAAGTAGTGGAGCAAACATACTTCTCTTCTTATTGCTAATCTCTTTAGTGGATTCTCTATGTGATTAAATCTTTTAAAAGGTTTAACTTATGGTGTTTTACATAGTTTTAAAGAACTGTTGCAGTTAAAACAGGCAATCTTACTACTTGTTGCCATCAACTCTCCTGGAAGAGGGGGCTGTAAAAGAATGATGCTAATTGATTGATTACTATTTTTTAATGAATTTTTTGCTCTCAGAATCACAGTAGCTTATGTTCGCATTTTATCTTCATAAACTCTTACTTCTTAGAATGCTTAGTTGTAAATACCTGCTTAATCCCATTGCAAGCTGTATGCACTTTCTTTCATTTTGGTCCTAATTCAGTACCATGCATTTAAACCTGTTTCTCTGGCAATTGTCCTAAAGAATGTTTGGGTTGAGGTATTATACTTTATATCTGGTGAGGCTTCAGAACTCCCTTTTGCTCATAGAAATTCTTATTTCTATTTGTTCTTCTAATTTAAAGTTAATGAAAATTCTAAGTTTACTTTTATTTTTTGTTGGCTGCCTTACAAGCAGCCTTCTTTTATTCCTTACCAACCTTCCATCTAAACTGAAAGCAGAGTAGGTAAAATAAATCCTAGTGGCTCCATTTAAGATAGCAATATTCATTGGTATTAGTAAAGCAGCAGTCTTGGAGGAAAACCAAAAAAAAGAAAGAAAGAAAGAAAGAAAGAAAAAAAAAAAGAAAAAAAAGAAATTCCTTTCTGTCAGCTTGGTTCTTCCTCCACTGAGTGCACAGACTTTTTAGACAGTTCAGTCCAGGCTATTGAAACACTTTGTGGCTCTTAGCATTTTCATATCACCTATCATACATATACTTTTTGATATATTGCTGTTATTATTCATCTTGGGGTGTGTGTGTGTGTGTGTGTGTGTGTGTGTGTGTATGTTTTGTGTGTATATAAATGCATTACCTAAAGATCACTTGTAATATCCTTCAGGAAGAGGTATAGATGGAAGATGACTTTCCTCTTAAATTTTTTTCTACAGTTTTCTTCTTGATTTTATGTGAGAGGGATATCAGTAAAAATTTGGAGAAAGAACTAAACTGTCCCTCTTACCTTTATATAGCACAGAACATTTCTTAGTTTAAATATAGGTGTCATCTCTGAAAATTGTTTGATTTTATTATATACTTTATGTATTTCAGAGTTTATACTTTATATGTCTACACAGGAATACATGTAGAATATCTATAAGTAATGTAAATCTGCATTAAATCCAATTCATTAACTGCTAGTATATTACTTCTCCTAAGTTGTAAAAGAGGAAGGATATATTCAAAAGATGATAAGAAAATGTATAAATATTCATTGTGTCGCCTTTGCAGAGTAATTTCTAAGATGTGATGGGCTATGATATTTAATTACAAAGTCTGATTAAACAAGAGACACAAGAGAAGGTCCGATGGAACGCTACTGTTCTTGGAGCAGATTGTTACAAGAAGTAAAGACTTGAAATCCTCATTTAATTTTGAACTTTATTTCTGCCAATCTTGAGGTGACTCAAGAGCTGACTTCATCTAAAGAGTGGTTGCAGATGCTTCTTCACTGTCTCACATATGAGAGGACAAGTCACGGAGGAAAAAGAAAAGAAAAGGGCGGGGGAGTCCTCTGTTTTTGCACCTGTTCAAAAATCTCAAATGCTCTTCGGTTCCTGGGCAACAGGCAAGAATCCTGAAAAGCTTGGTTGCACCTGCCCAATTGTTGTTGGCAGCTGTGACTTATGAGTTAGAGCACAAAGCAGCTTGTTAGTAGTTTGCTTGTGTTCAATTATGTGGGTAGTGTACACTGAACTTGAAGGATTCTTACCTGATTTAATCCTTCATCTGGGGGTATTTGCTCACTATTAACTCATTGGTTTCAGCCTTAACAGATATGCCTTCACTCCATTTGTAATTTTAACCCCCAAAGGGACTATCTTTTCTCCATGCCATTCTTCTGAGTTTTAAATGTTTTCATTGTAGTTGTTGATCCTATATAGTATATATTACTAACTTCTTTGACCAGTACTTGGGGAGAGTAGCTATCTCCAGATAACTGGGTTGATGATAATTTTGTCCTGATAGAGGCATTTTATGTTTGGCTTAGTTTCACCATGCTGGCAACCCCATCATGTGAGGCTGGATGTAGTTATTGATCCATTTAGCTGAACAGATTTGAAAGCATTTGGCTATTAGTGGACACATGGGGCATATTCAGAAAATATAAGTGTATATTGTAAGATGGTTTCTTGTTTTGTACATGTGTTAGGAGGGGGAAGGAAAAGAGAGTTTGAAGGGGGGTGTTAGGAAGAAAACAAGTAAGTGAGAATAGAATAATAATGATAGGAAAGTTTGAGACTTAGTTTAATCTAGAATTAAACTAAGCAGATCTCATGATCATGAAAATGTTATTTTGTGAAAGGAATCTTAGGTTCTTATATGTTTTAGTTATCTAGTGTTCAATCAGTAAATACTAGCATTTCATATATTTTTTCCTGATATTTGTAGTTTCTGAATATTATTTATATTGTAAAAATAGTGTTAAATGTCCATTTACTGTATTTGATCTGTGACTTATTTTTGTTGGGGAAAATTATGTGGCTTTAGTTTGAAAAAAGATTTGGGGAAATTATATTATTTTCTTTTTTTTTTAAGATGTGGTATCTTAGAGTAAGTGTTCAAAGAACATTGTTCTCTTTACCATTTTGCTTAGTGGTGTTAAAACTTTAGCCTGAGCTGATATACTTTTTTTTCCCTCTTTCATTGGCCCATTTGATTGTTACTCATAGTTCACTCTGATTAATCTGTTAATATAGAAAATGGATATTTATATAGCCTTAGAGACTATTATTACATTTAATATGTAATACATTGTGGAAGACTTTTTTGAATTCATGTTACTGATTAGAGATAGATGGTGAGTTATTGGAAAATCTTGTCCTCAAACCAAGAAATTAAACAATAATAATCTATCTCATCTCATTATTTTTGTCAGGCATTTGCATATTTATTATATGCAGGATTTGAGCCCATCTTCAACTTGTTTTCATTTGCATGATCTTTTTAAATTTTTAAAAAAGTGATTATATGATTATTGTTTTAAAAGACAAAAAGAACAGTAGATTTTGTGCTTGGGTGAGAATCCTGACTGACCCCATGTGACCCTAGATAGGTCTGTGTTTCTATGTAACCTCTAGGAGTTTATTTCCTCATTTGCATAACTGAAGTAATCATATATGTTCCACTAGGAACTTTTAAAAATTTTTTATGCAATATAAATGTGAGTTATTGGTATCAGTCTTAGTACTGGTATTAAATTATTCTCACTTAAGCTGCTGAGGAAGTTGTTCACAGAATGAAAATAAGATTAGATCCTTTGTGTTTTAGCTGTGTGACCCTGGCCAGATTATGATATCTTTGTATTCCTCAGCTGCCTCATTTGTAAAATGGAGATAATAGCATCTTCTTTTTGGAATTGTGAAGATAAAATGTGTTAATATTTGTAAAGGACTTGGTAAATCTTAGAGTGTTATATAAATGTCAGCTATCATCATCACCATCATCATCATTACTACCACCACCACATTTATTGCTACTCTCTTTGTCTTCCTTCTTTTGCTCTTCCTCATCTTATTCCTCCTCCTTTTCTTCCTGTCTTCTTCCTCCTCCAATGATAGTTTGCTTAACTTGCTGGAACATTTTATCTCTGTATGACCATCCTGAACAGTCTTTCCAGTGAGAAATGGGATATTGTTGGACTTCTTTTGACAGATACGAGCTTTTTATAATAGTGCACAGTCAGATAGTGCATAAAAGTAATGAATTTTGTGTTCAGTGCAAATGTTGGTTATTTTGGTGCCTTTTCATTGACTAACTTTTAACTGATAAAACAGAATCAGAGGGCCAAGTATCATCCCATTTCTTTCAGGTATTTTACCCTCGTAATCAGCATTTAATACCTGTTTAAACAGGTCCATTGGGGTTTCACATGTACAAAGGTACAACACGTGACATTTATATTAAATGGCACGGACCAGTGTGCCCTTTATTCTGAAATATAATTAAGCATCCTAACCTATCCAATAAGTGGCACTCTTAGGTAACTCTAGCCTTGGATTATCTTGATAACTTCACCCCATCCCATTCCACTTGGTAGGAGTGTAACATTTTTTCTCATGGTGATAAAGAGTGTAACATTTTTTCTTATGAGCTATTGTGTGAGAAATTAAACTCTATGCTTTCATCAGTTCTTATGTCACAATTAAAGAACCAAGGCAGTTAGTTGTTAGGAAAGGTGCTACTACTGCTGTTTTAGTGTGACATCTCAGGGATAGCAACAGTAGCCTGCTAGGTAGAGGGTTGCAGGACTTAACTTTTTCTCTGTGGCTTTGGTACCATAGGCTTCCAAAGGATTTCCCTACTAAGTAGGGCCAATTTGAGGCATGTCACATGAAAAGTCTTAGAAAGATCATGGAATTGATCTTCATAGTGTCTAGGAAATCATTTGCTTCCCAAAAGGAAATAAATGAACTCCAATCAAGACAGCATGTGACTGCCACAGTATGCTGATCCTCAAAAGTGTACACTTAAATTGTATATTCCAATAATGTAAATTCATCTAAGTCCAGTAAGCTAAGAAATTTTGAGTTTGGTTATTGAAGTCATATATACATTTCTTTATTAGCAGACTAGAGGTGAGTTAAGAGTTATACAGCTTATGATTCTGAAATGAATGCAGATGAGAGTCTGAGAAACCCAGTTCTTTCAAAGTGCTTAAATACTATTAGGACATAAGGATTCTGAATAAACTGCTTAAGCTTGGGCTTAATCAAAATCCTTAGGTTAAAATCTGCTTCAAACCACTGGCCACCTACTAAAACATTAGGGTTGTACAGATAACAGATGTTATAGGGAATTGTAGGGACTGGGGGTATCACATAGGAAGAGAGTTATTCATAAAATGTTCTATCATTAGGGATGGATCTATAACTTTGGCAGGGAGGAATGATGGGACAGTAGGTTTCAGTTTAATAAGTGGGCTAGCTAGTAAGTGGGACAAATAAAATTTTGCATACCTGATTTTATAAATAGATTGGATTATTTAAGGTATTTATGTAAGAATATTGCACATTAGGGACCTTACTACATGACTGCATGAAGGTATGGAGGTTTGGTAGAATACCAGGATAAATTGACTTTAAAATGAAATGAGTACTGTCCTGTGAATGTTGCTTTTTGCCGCAGATCTCTGCCAAAAGGCAGAGGCCAGTAAAAAAAAAAAAGAAAAGAAAAATTGCTAAACAAGCAAGTTGTCTCAATTTTTATTGACATGAGAAAGAATCATCATTGTCAGTTGAATCTGTTTCTTTCACAAGCTACCTAGTCTCTGAGTTCTTTGTCTAGTTGAAGTAGGTAGCTAAGTAAGTTTTTTCCTTTTGTTTTTTGAGGAGGAAAGCAATGTGCTAAGATGTTCATATGCCCTCTTAGGCTGATTTCTCAGCAAAAAAGTTAAATGTTTGGATTGAAAGTTATCTCCAAAATGCAAAAAATGTAATTAGAATAACTCCATGCCAAGTTAGGTTTGTGCTATAGTAATATTTTTCTGAATCCCATTCAGCAAAATAGAAGGAATAAAAGGTCTGAGTATTTTAAGGAAATATGAAGTAAGTCATTGTCCTTGAGAGTACATGAACAACCTTGGGTACTATTCCTTTGTCTGAAATATTTGGTTTTCTTGGTGTCAGAAGAAGAATCTTGACTGTGGCAAAACATGAATGAATAACAAAAGTCTTTTTTCAAGTGTGGGTGAAACACAAGTGGATTGTTAACACCATTTTACTATTAAATATGTTGCTTTACAAGATCAAAATCAAAAATCAGAAGTGCTTTGGGCATATTTCCTTCTGCCATTGGCGGATGTGTGCCAAAAAGCCTTCCTCTTTTCAAGAAAGGTTGACCAGATCATTTTGTGCTTAGTCATTGGTGACCAAGTTTTCTTCTCCTAGATTTGCACAGATTGTTGTCTTTGAAGAATTAATATTTTTAAGCTATGCCACATCTAATGAGGTTTCTAAATGTGTGTATAAATACTGAACACAGACATCAAGAGTAGATTCTGGCTGTATTTGTAGAGATGGCTTGAGAGCCAAATCATATCCCAGTGTCAGCTCTGCTTAGTCCATGTGTTGTCCTTCTCATTTTTGCTTTGTGTTCCACCACAAAGGTACTATTTCTTTCACTTCCTAGTATGAAGGATGGGTACTAGGACAGATTAGGGTGAAAGGTAATGAAAAGAAGACTATCTCTGTTTAACTATATGAAAGTCAGTATCTATGTAAATGTCTTGTAGTTAGACTGGATCTGGTATTATTATTATTCTGCCAAGGTAAAGAACAAGATGAAGTGAATATTTCCTGAATTTCTCCAGATTATAAATGGAGGGGGGGGGGAAGCCCATTCTCTACTTTGAAGTTTTAAAGCAGCGCTATTGGTGACCCAATTTTACTAACAATTCTCTTAACTATAACCCTGTATTCACTCATCAGGGTCTCCCCTCCCTCTCCCCCCTGCCCCCCTCGCCACTGCCTGTCTAGCTTGGTTTAAAATTTTTATATATGTACTTTTAAAAAATTGATTAGTTGGAGAGCTGCCCATTCCTCTGTGCTCTATAATAAGGATTTAAAAACTGAACACTGAATTCTGTATAGTGTAATTAAAACTGACCCACATTTGGACCTGAGAACACCAGGACTTAGCCAAACTTGCCATGAGCTGAGTTCTGATGGCAGATGGGAACTAATGAGGACACACTACACTCCAGAATTTCCCAGCTGCTTGGCCCCTTTTTGTACAAACAAGGTTTGGAGCGAAGTCCCTATCCCAAGAGCATGTTCGGTAAATGTGCTGCACCCAGTGTTTTGGGAAATGAGATGACAAAGTCAGGCTGTTTCAAGTATTTTTTAAGGCCCGAGTTCCCATGGAACTTTTAGCACTTAGCTTTCTCTCTTCTTCCCTCCTCCCACTCCTTTTGTATGATATAAACCCTAATGAAATCACAAATTCCTATTATTCCTTTTCTCCCTTGAAGTCCTTAGATTTGAAGTGATCACTTATATAAAGCCTTAGACACTTGAAAGCAGTTTTAACAGGGCAGTAAGTATCAAGATGGGACTGAGCCTCTTTTCAACCTATGGATCTCTTCAACTAGTTTGATGTCCTGGGACTATTCAGGCAGATGTAATTGAATCAGTTTGAAGCAGCTGTAGCTGGCATGTGGTCTCTCAGATTGCTAGCACCTGCTTGTTTTTTTTTTTTTTTTTTTTTTTTTTTTGCAACTCACTGGAGTGAGAGTGTTGCCAAAACCAGCATTGGTCTTGGAGCAAATGAAATACTACAGATCTCTACCTTATTTCCCTTCCAACCTAACCATCTCATTGCTGGTATCTACATTATAAAATTCCTTGTGTATGTTCAAGAGCTGGTTAAATTTTTTTCTTCTCCTCTCATCTCCAGTTAATTCTTGGTAATTCTGACCATCTCAAAATAATGAGAGAGTTTAATGTAAGGTATTTTGGGATCTCTTATAATTAGGCAATTCAATAACCTATGTTCTGCTGCATCATTTAAATGCACATACACTGTTCCAGTATTGTCTTATTGGCACAGAGAACAAACTGAACTTTTTCAGGATGGCATAACTATTCTTTCTTTGAAAGAAGGGAATATAGATTAAAATTTATTCCTCTTTTCCAAATCAAACAGAGTATCAACCAATTCTCTTAAATTCCTTATATGTAGACACTGTCCCATAAAAAAGGATATAATACTCTACTTTGTAATAGAAATCTCAGAAACATGAAGGATATCAAGTCTGTTTTTAGGAAAGATATTTCTAAATCCTTTTTTATTCTTATTTCCCTTGGTTCAAGATACAAATTTAAGAAACAAATATAATAGACTATTCAATACTTAAAATGAATCTGGAAATGGTAAAGAGAAAATCTTAGTCTAATTTTTATGTGTGATTGTTTAGGTCACAAAGCTATTTTGGAAATGGATGTGGTATTAGCTGTACTAAAGATGTCAGGAAGTGTTGTTAATGAAGTTTGTGAGAACTTGAGAATAGATAAAATAGAATGAATTCTATTTCATTGTTTTCAAGAAGCATTCGTTAGGCATCTACTGATTAGGAGGCAGTATTACCAGTTTCAGAGATTTGACACCTAGGTTGCCATAATGGATTGAGGACCAAATCTGGAATCAGCAAGATCTGTGTTCAAATGTGGCCTCAGACTTTTTTTGATGTGTGACTCTGGGCAAGCCACTTAACATTCCTCATCTGTAAAGTGGGTATAATAATACCATCTACCTTTCAGGAGTATTGTGAGGATTAAATGAGATAAATATTATAAAGAGCTTAGCTTTATTATAAAGAGCCTGAGGGCTGCTAGGTGGCCTAATGGATAGAGTACTAGGCCTGGGGTCGGGAAGATTTCTCTTCCTGAGTTCAGATTTGAACTTCAGAAATTTATTAGTTGTGTGACTTTTGGTGACTCACTCAACCCTGTTTGCCTCAGTTTCCTCATTTGTAAATTGAGCTGGAGAAGAAAATGGCAGACTACTCTAGTATATTTGCCAAGAAAATCTCAAATGGGGTCATGAAGTGTAGGATACAATTGAAATGACACAATGATAACATAGGGTCTGGCACAAAGTAAATGTTGTATTATTATGGTTCTTGTACTCTCAAATTTTGTAATATAATTGAAAAAAAAGGGCATGCATTTTAAACGATTTTAAAAAAATGAAATCTACAGTAATATACACTCAGCAGCATTTCAACTCATGGATAAAATTGCATCAAATAGATGGGCTTTGTGTTGGTTTTAGAAATAAGAGCTTATGGGGAACAACATTATTGTTTTGGAACAGACAATGTTTAGGGGGACAATGACTATTTTTATTAAAATGTAGTCTAACAAAGTGACCTTGAGCTGCAAAAGTCAGTTGTAGGAAGCAAGAGATAGAGGGCAATTAGGCTTATATTTGAGACACTTGGACTTTTTATTATTCTTTTTTTTTTAATTTAATTTTATTTAATAATAACTTTATATTGACAGAATCCATGCCAGGTAATTTTTTACAACATTATCCCTTGCACTCGCTTATGTTTCGATTTTTCCCCTCTCTCCCTCCACCCCCTCCCCAAGATGGCAAGCAGTCCTATATATGTTAGATATGTTGCAGTATATCCTAGATACAATATATGTTTGCAGAACCGAACAGTTCTCTTGTTGCACAGGGAGAATTGGATTCAGAAGGTGAAAATAACTCGGGAAGAAAATCAAAAATGCAAATAGTTCATATTCGTTTCCCAGTGTTCTTTCTTTGGGTGTAGCTGTTTCTGTCCATCATTTATCCATTGAAACTCAGGTCTCGTTGTCAAAGAAATCCACTTCCATCAGTATACATCACTTTTTATTATTCTTTAAGAAGTGGGGAGCCTAGATGGTTTTGAGCTAAAAGGAAAACATTTAAAATCGGATTTGAGGACAAGTCTTGAAGAATTATATAGGGAGTAATTAGAGGCAAGATAAGATTTCTTATGGAAAGAAGAAGAGAAAACTAAAAATGTTGTCATTTTTAAGGCAGTGTGGTTCAGCAGATAGAATGCTGGCCCTGAGGTGAAGATCTGGGTTCAGGATGAACCCTGAAATATGCTGGCTGTATGACACCAAATCATTTCATCTCTTAATAGCCAGAGGTGACAAACTGGGGCCTGTGGTCTCAGGAGCAAGACCTGAATCAGATTAACAAAGTAAATTAAAATGTAATGGAAAATAGACAGTAAATGTGGTTTTCTAAGTCAGTGTGCTTTGACAAGATTCCTTGTATAATAAGTTTAGGGATCCATGTTTTTATTTGAGTTTGATGTTATTGTACTAGACTGCTCTCTAAGACTATAAAATGCAGAATGGTGCTGACCTACATTGGTTGTGGGAGTTTCTTCACTTGGGAATTAATCACTAATGAAATTACAAATCCAATCCCTGTTTTGAAAATGGCTTGCATGTAGATAACACAAGATTTATGAAACACTACATGTACATTTTTTCATTCGATATGTAGGTATATAATGGGGGAGATGAAGAGATAGACCAAGTAAATTGAATCATTAAGACTGTCTCTTTCTGATACAAACTTCTATCCACTTAGTCTAGCCTCCTTACTGTCCAGTAGAGTGGAGATGGAAGTCAGATTGTACGACGTTCAGAGATATGTAGATGATTAAAAAATGACCACAATATAAGGTTTGCTTTGGAAGAAAAGGAGATAGACAAATAGGAAAAAGAGATATTACAGCAGAATAAAGTGAAAGATTTTTCTATATTGGGGAGGCCTAACCATATTTGAAGGTAGAGGGAAAAGACCCAGTGCTTAAAATAGTTGAAGATCCCAGGCAGGGAAGAGTAAATGAAGACAAATGTTCAAAATCAGAGACTAATTCAAGAGAGCTAAGTCACATACTTAGGTTAGGAATTGACTCATTAACATCTGCAACTGGAATGTATGTGAATCATTGTTTAATCATTTTAATTTGTATTAGATTACTTACTGTCTAGGGAAGGAGAAAGAGGGAAGGGAAGGAGAAAAATTTGGAACACAGGGTTTTTTACAAGAGTTAAGTGCTGAAAACTATCTTTGCATGTATTTTGAAAAATAAAATGCTATTATTAAAAAAGAATGCAATTTTCTTTCTTCCTTCTTCCTTCCTCTTTCTTTCTATTCTTGCTCACCAGAAAATTTCTTAACTTTTTTTTTGAAAAGGAGAGATTATAATGATAAAAGTAGATGTTCATCTTTTACCAAATGGTCTGATATTTTCAGTTTTACTACCCTAATTACAGTCAGCTGAGAATGGAAGAATTATTGGCAGTGGTAATGGAATAAAAAGATAAGGGTTATGTGGAGAAATAAAGGATAATTAAATATGGGCAATTCTTATAAACATATGTCCATATTTATCATACTGCATATAAGAAAAATCAAAAATGGAAAAATGAGAAAAAAACAAGCAAGCAAACAACAACAAAGGTGAAAATATCCACATTCAGTCCCTATTGCCCTCTCTCAGGATGCATCTGGCTCTTTCTATCACAAATCTATTGGAATTATCCTGAATCACCTCACTCTTGAAAAGAACCAAGTCCATCACAATTGATCACTATATAATCTTGTGGTTGAGTACAATGTTCTCTTGGTTCTCTTCACTTAGCATCAGTTCATATTAATTTCTCGAAGACTTTCCGAAATCAGTTTGCTGATCATTCCTTTTTTTGTATTTTAAAGCTTTTTATTTTCAAAACATATAGATACTTTTCAACATTCACCCTTGCAAAGCTTTGTGTTCCAAATTTTTTTCCTTCCTTCCTTCCTTCCCTCCCACCCTTTCCCTAGACAGCAAGTAATCCAATATATGTTAAACATATCCAATTCTTCTATACATATTTCCACAATTATGCTGCATGAGAAAAATCAGATCAAAAAGAAAAAAAATTGAGAAAGAAAACAAAAAACAAGAAAAAAGGTGAAAATACTATGTCGTGATCTATATTCAGGCCTGGCAGTCTTCTTTCTGGATGCAGATGGCTCTCTCCATTACAACTCTATTGAAATTGGCCTGAATCACCTAATTGTTGAAAAGAGCCAAATACATCAGAATTGATCATCATATAATCTTATTGTTCCCTATGTACATTGTTCTCTTGGTTCTATTTACTTATAATCCAGACCTGCTGATTGTTTCTTGTAAACAATAATATTCCATAACATTCATAAACCATAATTTATTTCAGCCATTCCCCAACTAATGGGCATCCACTCACTTTCCAGTTCCTTGCCAGAATTTAAAAAAAGACTGCTACAAACATTTTTGCACATGTGAGTTCTTTTTCCTTTGGAATACAGGTCCAGTAGAAACACTGCTGGATCAAAGGGTATGCAGAATTTGATAACCCTTTGGGCATAGTTCTAAGGTGTAGAATCAATTCACACCTCCATTAACAATATGTAAGTATGCCAGTAGAAAATCATTTTGTTAAGACTTTGCATGTTATCAGAAACTACTACAGTTTCTTGAAATAAATGCAATTATTTTTCTTTTTTAGTGATCTGTTTTTTATTATTATTAAAGCTTTTTTTTTTTTTTGACAGAACATATGCATGGGTAATTTTTCAACATTGACCCTTACAAACATTTCTGTTTCAATTTTTCCCTTCTTTCCCTTCACCACCTCACCCCAGATGGTAGGCAGTCTCTCTCTCTCTTTTTTTTTTTTTGCTGAGGCAATTGGGGTTAAGTGACTTGCCCGGGGTCACACAGCCAGGAAGTGTTAAGTGTCTGAGGCCACATTTGAACTCAGGACCTCCTGAATTCAGGGCTGATGCTCTAACCACTGCTCCACCTAGCTGCCCCAGGTAGGAAGTCTCATACATGTTAAACATAACATATATCTTAAATATAATATATGTGTATATATTTATACAGTTCTCTTGTTACACAAGAAAAATTGGATTTAGAAAGGCAAAAATTACCTGGAAGAAAATGCAAGCAAACAATAACAGAAAGAGTATAAATGCTATGTTGTGGTCCACACTCATTTCCCAGTGTTCTTTTGTTGGGTGTAACTGGCTCTGTTCATCCCTGATCAATTGGAACTGAATGGGATCCTCTCATTGCCAAAGATAGCCACTTCCATCAGAATTGATCCTCATGTAGTATTGTTGTTGAA
This sequence comes from Antechinus flavipes, assembly GCF_016432865.1. Taxonomy (NCBI): domain Eukaryota; kingdom Metazoa; phylum Chordata; class Mammalia; order Dasyuromorphia; family Dasyuridae; genus Antechinus; species Antechinus flavipes. The sequence continues at coordinate 308,034,392 of NC_067400.1, read as the reverse complement.
GTGTGTAATGATCTGCTTCTGCTCATTTCACTTAGCATCAGTTCAGGTGAGTCTCTCCAAACTTCTCTGTATTCATCCTGCTGGTCATTTCTTACAGAACAATATTATTCCATAACATTCATATACCACAATTTACCCAGCCATTCTCCAATTGATGGGCATCCACTCATTTTCCAGTTTCTTGACCCCACAAAGAGGGCTGCCACAAACATTTTTGTACATACAGGTCCCTTTCCCTTCTTTAATATTTTTTTGGGATATAAGCCCAGTAGTAACACTTCTGGACCAAAGGGTATGCATAGTACCTCCATTTTTCCCTTTTTCTGGTACAATTTCCTTTCCACCTCTAGATTCTTTTTTATATTATAATAGTAAAATCAAATTATACATGTACTCTTTGTGTATGTTCATAACAGAAATATAATTCCCAAGATTTCTTTTTATCTTTTTATGTTTCTCTTGAGTCTTATATTTGGAGATCAGATTTCTGTTTAGTTCCAGGTGTTGTTTTTTTTTTTTTTTTTTTTACCAGAAATAGATGAAATTCACCTATTTCATTCAATGTCCATTTCCTTCCCTGGAAGAAAAGGCTCAGTTTGGCTGTGCAAGTTATTCTTGGCTGCATACCAATTTCCTTAGTCTATCAGAATACCAGATTGCAGACCCTTCAATCCTTTAATGTGGATGCCATTAAATCTTGAGTAATCCTTATTGTGGCTTCTCTGTATTTGAATTGTTTTTTTGCTTGCTTGTTTTTTTTCCTAGCTGCTTGTAGTATTTTTATCCTTGGGTCTGAGAGTTCTGGAATTTAGCCACAATATTTCTTGGAGTTTTTGATTTGGGGATTTCTTTCAGTAGGTGATTGATGAATTCTTTCAATGTCTATTTTACCGTCTGTTTCTATAACATCTAGGCAGTTCTCTTTGATGATTTCCTGAAAAATAGTGTCTAGATTCTTTTTTCATTATGGTTTTTAGGGAGTCTAGTAATCCTCAGATTATCTTTCCTAGATCTATTTTCTAGGTCTGTTGCTTTCCCAAGTAGGTATTTAAATTTTTTTTTTCTATTTTTTTTCTTTCTTTCTTTCTTTCTTTCTTTCTTTCTTTCTTTCTTTCTTCTTTCTTTCTTTCTTTTTCTTTCTTTCTTTCTTTCTTTTTCTTTCTTTCTTTCTTTTTTTTTTTTTCTTTCTTTCTTTCTTTCTTTCTTTCTTTCTTTTTGGTTTTGCTTGACTGATTCTTGTTATCTCCTTGAGTCATTCATTTCCATTTGTTCAATTCTGATTCTTAATGAATTATTTTCTTCATTTGTTTTTAAATTTCTTTTTGTAATTGTCAAATTGGGGTTTTAAATGGGTTGTTTTGTTCTATGGAATTTTTTTCCATTTTGCTAATTTTATTTTTTAAAGAGCTATTTTCTTTTTCCAATTCATTAATTCTGTTTTTCCACTCTATCTTTTAATGAGTAACATGACTTATCCAGACCCTCTTGCAATGCTTCCCTTTCCTTTCCCCATTTTTCTTCTAGCTCTCTTTTAAGAGCCTTTTTTATTTATTCTATGAGAACCTAGTGTGGTGGGTATCAGGTTATATCAGTATTTGGTGCTTCATCTGGAGACAATCTGCTTTTAGTCTCCTCAGGGTTTGAAGTCTGCTCTCTTTCAGTACAGAAGCTATCTATAGTTAGAGCCCACTTTGCCTTTTTACTCATTTTGAAAAACAAACCAAAGAACACCCTGCAGTCTGCTTTTGGTAGCAGTGAAGCAGCATCAGAACAGCAATGGCTGTAGTGGGGTCAATGGTTGCCCTCTGATAGCGTGCTGAGTCATTCCAGCTGTGTGTGGTCAGGTCCAGAGAGGCTCTATAGTGTTTCGGGGTTATAGTCTTTACCCCCTGCATTTATAGCTTCTCTACTGATCTACTGACTTGCTGCCAGGGCAAAGTAGCCCATACTATGGTAAATTTCTCCCCACAGATTTTCCGCTGGCTGAGATCACACCCCTCCCCCTCCAGTCTGCTCAGTGTGAGCTGCTTTCCATGCTCTTGCTGCCTGCCTGAGGTCTGCGCCTGGCCAAACTGTCTCTGCCTGGGAGCAAAAACAGACTTTTTCTGGCAAATTTCGAGATTATTTTCTGAGGGTAAGGGAGAGCTTAGATAGACTTGTGTGTCCTCTCCGCCATCTTGGCTCTGCCCCTGTAATTATTTATTTTAAAAGTCAGTAAAGACACCCACTAGTCACAGACTCTCTTATTATGAATAATGACTTAAAATTAATAATGTGGCTTTACAACATATCATCAAGAGAAAATATCACCAGATAAAGAGATGGTCATGGAATGAAAGTAATAAAATAGAGATACCTAGTCCATATGTTGTAATAGTAATTATACACAATGAAGATGACATCTACAGGAAGTCCCTCAGTATGATGACAAAATATCCCTACCCAACTTTCCATTCCAGAACCCTCCTTGTCTCCATGGAGGATTTTATAGTATGGCATAAATAAAAGTAATAGACATGAAGACATTACAGTTGTCACTGGGTGAGAAGTACCCATAGCTATGATATGATGGATCTGATGAAATATTAGATTTGGAAGTCATACTTCATTCCCACAGTTTTGGAATTCTGGTGTTTGTGCATTTCCCAAAGTTAAGTCAGTTGAATTCAAACTCTGGAAAATCCTGAACATAGGTTTAATAAAGGTCCAGTGAGATATGTTTGTCATCCAAGGACCAAAGGAGCTTAATTTGGAGAGTGCCACCAATCTGCTGGTTTAAGGTATATAAATTTGTCTACAATAGTTCTGAGTTTTGCAGGGGTTGACATTTTTATCAGTGTCTCCACTGTTCCAGCATATCTCTAGGTAAAATTATAGTTCCTGATAGTATTGAAGTATGGCTCTAAAAGCCCTGGTTTGGTGTCTAATTATGAAGGACCTAAAAGGATGAGTGATTAGAATAAAAGTAGACGGAAAATGGTTGGATGATATAGGCAGCTCACAAATGCAAAGAAAGCAAAGGCTATTTGAGAAGCCTGGAAACTGTCATGGAACAGCTTTTATTATTTTTGTGATTTGACTGCCCAGTATTGAAGCTCTCATCTTCTTAATGATCCTAGTCCCTTCTCCCAGCCCAACCCCATGCTGAAATAGGTGATTGTGTGCCCTTTGTATTAATACCATAATCATTATTGTTATTTTGTATTTAGTGAACACACAGTGTTATGTTAGATATCATGCAGAACAGTAGCCCTCACACTAGAACTCCTGTTGCAACTATGTTTATAGACCAGAATTAGAATAGGGGAGCTGAATTATTATAATGTTACCATAGTGACAACAACATCGAAGAGCTCAATTTTCATCCCAAACTCCTGTTTTCATTAGTTAACAAATTCCCCTGAAAGTCATACTTTTTTGAGTGAGGTGGGATTAGGGGAAATTTGAGTGCTGAAAATTCTCAAAATTTGTTTCACATAAGATTTGAAAATTAGTTTTCTTTTTGAATTAAAATAACGGACATTCAGACTCTATATTAGATATCAACATTTCCTTTTCTTTTCTAATTTGTTAAATAAATGATTTCTGCTCCAGTCTCTCATTAGGTTTACCTTGCAAGAGACTTTGGACTTTATTCATAAATGGGGAGAATGCAGAATACAGTTGCTACCCATGAGAGTGCTGCATTTGGAGATGAAAGGCTATTTTCTGTGGGCAATCTTTGGAAATTTAAGGAATTTATTCTGCTGGAGGGATAAGGGTGGGGCAACAAATTCCAAATAAAATTCATTATCTTCTTTTGCATTGCCCAACACAATGACCTCCTCTGTCTGCCTTTGGCATCAGATTTCAATCTGTGAAACCCTTTTAATACCAGTCCTTTTTGCCAATGTGGAAATGCTTGTCTTTTAACCTAAATTTTTATAGTAGAGAATCTTGAGAAACTTGGATCTTCATCAAAATGATTTTCAGATTGCATGATTAGTAACCCTCTCTGCAAACAATGCTGTATATTTTGTCTGTATCACTATACCAGTTCAAAAAATGTAATGTGAAACAGAAATTGTTCTAACCTGCTTTCACATATATGCAAATAGTTAAATAGATAAGTAGATAGACAGACACACACACATACACATATATTTCTAGGTGAAAGTGTCTTTAACCTTGAAATAGCTATATGCATATGTAGAAATATATACATAAACACATACACATACCTATACATGCATATGTATGCATATACATATTTATGAATGAATATATGTATATAAAATAATCTAAATTTTTCACCCAGCTATAAACTGTAGCAGGATGCCTATACTTCCTTACTGATCTATGTGTAGGTTATTTGGGATTGGGGTGCTAAAGGAATATCAAACAAAACAATAAAATTATTTATTGCTTTTAGTTTTTAATCTTCTCATGTAGAGAAACACCTACTCACTCTATATTGTCATTTTATTGAGGTCAATCTTAAGCCTTGATCAGAGGTTACATGAAAGTCCTGTTTGAATTTTGACTCCCATGAAATAGGAAATTTGTGAAATATCTGTGGTCATGTGAAATCTTGAATGCTATTTCAGTTATTAATGTCTCGTAATTAGAACAAACATCTTAGGTTATTAGAAAATGATTTTGTAAGACTCAGAAAAGAAATTTCTTGCCACTAAAGTTCTTGACATTATTGAAAAGTTCTGTATTAGACATTAGATAGTTTGTTTTTTATGAGGGGAAGTGATATTACAGTGACACCATCTACTTTGCCACTTTAAGGACCATTGGAGCTTCTCTGTCATCCTTATCACTGGACCATCAGATGTATTGTCTCTGCAACTGAAGTGTAAGTTGCTTGAGAGAAAATTCTGGCTTGTTTTTCTTTTATTCCCAATAATCATTACAGTGCTTTAGACAGTAGATTAGGAATGGGCTTGTGATTTCACTGATTTAGGGAGTACCTACTAAGGAACTTCTGCCAATAGCTTGATGCCTTCTCCACAACTTAAATAGGTTATATAACTTGCTCAGGATGCTACATCATATAATAAATATTTTTTATTCATTCATGAGTGCTTGATTAATTCATTAACTATTTGAAACCTGCTCATTCATGTCTCCAAGTCTTTTATACCAAAGTTCTTACAATTCTCAAAAAGTTAAATGACTATGCTTAAATGAGCATTATACATGTATTTAGATATGTATATACATACAGTCCAGCAATAAAGTTGTGTGTATATATAAGAATAGCTAGCATTTATGTAAGTACTTTACAAGTATATATGCTCATATAGATATATGTATATACACATATGTGTACAAATATATGTTAACGTATGTATACACATGACAATTAGAGTTCAAATACAGGGTCTCACTACTAGTTAGTGTGAAAAGTCAGATTACAATTTGGGTCTTCTTGGTTCCAGGTCCAGCACTGTTTCCAATGTATCCACTACTTCTATATAGTGTACATTAGATATCTTTCTCTTTCTCTGTTTCTGTCTTTCTCTATCTTCTGTCTCCCTTTCTTTACCCCCCCTTTCTTTTCCTGTCTCCCCCTCTCTCTTTTTCTCTTTTTGTTTATATGTGTATGTGTATATACACAGAGATAATCATCATCACCATCGCTCTGTGTATATACATACACATATATTCACAGAGAGAGAGACAGAAATAGAGAGATAGAGAGCACTAGAAGAGAGACATATAACCATATCTTGCAAAGTATGTTTTTTGTCGTATGTGTTTAGTTTTTAAAAAAATTGTTTGCTCTTAATTTACTATTTTTAATTCTACTTTAATGCATGTATTCCCATATATGAATCCTTAACCTTTTAAAGTTAAATGTTATTTAAAATAATGAGTTACATGTTCAGCAGTCATTTGTATATTTATAGCAACTTTGATTTGGACAAACTTAGAAATTATATCTTTTAAAAAATAAAAGAATTCAGCTCAGTACTGTTTTAGGAACCAAGTGAGCACTGGAAATCAGTGAATATTCCTTCCATTCTTTTAAAATTTTATAAGTAGAACATTAGCATGATGTCCTTACTCAAAATTCCACCTTCTACAGGAAGCTTTCCCCAATGCCTCTTAATTCCAGTGTCTTCTCTCAATTGTTTGCTTTGTAGGTATTTGTTTGCATAGTGTCTCCTCTTTTAAATTGTAAGCTTCTTGAAGATAAGGAGTATCTTTTGCCTGGTTTTCTATTCCCAGCTCTTAGCACAGTGCCTGGAATATTGAAGGCAATTAATAAATTTTTGATGTTCAGGGCAAGGACAAGACCTAAGCCTAGGGAAAAGATGCTCCTAAAGTGTGTCCTAATCTATTATATTGAAACTATGCCTTATAAGTGAATTCTCATTCATAGAAAACTAGATCTGTTTCCCTTCTTTTTCACCCTTTCCACCCTATTCAGAATAAATTCCATTGATACCCTATTACCTCTAGGAAAAGAACATAAAATCATTTGGTTAGCTTCTAAAACTCTTCATAACCTGATCCTTTCCTACTCTTCAAATTATTTTACATTTTCCTTCCCACCATGTAGGCTATAATAATCCAGTGATACTGATTTCCATGTTGTTCTTCACACAAGGCACTCCATCTTTCATCTCTGCATTTTCACTAGTTATCCACTATGCCAAGAATTCTTTCTTTTTTTCTACTTCCTGGCTTTTTCCAAGTTTTATTTAAAATCTCATCTTATTTAGGATGCCCTTCCTGGTTCCCTTTAATACTAGTGTCTCCCCTCTGAGATTATATCAAAATTATCCTGTATTTATCTTGTTTGTTCATGGCTATTCAGACGTCATCTCTCCCATTAAATTATAAGCTCCTTAAGAGCAGGGACTGTATATGCCTTTCTTTGTATATAATGTGACTTTAATAAATAGTTGGAGATTTGACTTTGAATTATTTTGTCAGCAATATTAAGAATTTTTCATTGTTGACACAGTATGATATAATTTAAAAATATAAACTGGATTTGGAACCAGTAAACCTAGATTAAAAGCTAAACGAAGCTTTGCTTCTTTGTACTTTGCAAGCTCTGTAACAAGACACTTTGCATCACATCTCAGTTTTCTCATTAATAGAAAGGAGTTACATAAGGTGATCTCTAAAATCTCTTACATCTGTAAACTTATAATCTGAACCTTTATAGTTTGTCAATTATCAAAAGCCTATATTGCAGGCATAAAAGAACAAAGCATTGGAGTTTTTGTCTCAAGTTATTACATTCAGATTTTTCAGAGGTGAAAACCCAGAAAAAATGCTAATCTACTGAGGCAGTTAGGATGGTACAGTAGATTGGGCTGGAGTTCAAATACTGTCATGCCCCACCTGTCCTGGATGGGACAGGAAGATGGGAGTTCAAATATTGCTTTAGACTCTTTATCAGCTGTTTGACCCTGGACAGTCACTTAGCTTCTCTCATCTTCTGTTTCTTCAACTGTAAAATAGGATAATAAACCACCTTGCAGATTTTTTGTTAGGATCAAACGAAATAATATTTTTTAAATGCTTAGCATGGTGCCTAGTCCATAGTAGGTTCTTCATAAATCTTACCTTCTTTCCTTAGAGATAGAATAGACTCCTCCCCTAATTCACTGATAGACATCCTCCAATTCTGCACAGCTATCCTCAATTCAATAAATTTCTTCATGACAACATTTTTGCCTTTCCATATTGTATTTCAAGACTACTTCTTAAACCTGTGACTATTACATGTGACACACTGGCATTTTTCTATCTTAATTTGAGGAAGGCATGAGGGATTAGCTTTTCATTTTTCTTCAGGAAAAACGCACAAAAGGTAAATTTAAGTAAAAATCCATCAACTCCCCCTCTCCTGAGCACGACAACTCACATTCTCTTCTGCATTTACATAGTACTTGTTGCCTTAGCATCTAAGTGCTTTATATGAATTTAATTGAATTGTGAGTCATCCTTCTCCACAGCTTATTAACTACTGATTTCCACTCCAATGTAAAAGCCCTAAGTTGCATCCTTATTTTTTGTGAAATAGTTTTCCCATTTTCCCTTTCTGTTCCTCTTTTTCTCAGGGCATCCCTCATTATTGTCTATCCATTTTTCTACATTATCTCAACAAAATCAACTCACTCTCACACCTCTTATATAGAATCCTTCTAAATGCTCTAAAATGGTAAAGTTTTTTCAAATATAAATGTATCATCTTCCCATATAGAAATGTAAACAGTTTAACTTTTTTGAGTTCCTCATGATTTCTCTTTATTGTTTACATTTTTATGCTTCTTAAATCTTGCATTTAAAAGTCAAATTATCTATTCAGCGATGGTTTTCTCATCAGGAATGCTTTAAAGTCCTCTATTTCGTTAAATATCCACATTTTTACCCTTGAAAAGGAGTACAACTCAATTTGGTTGGTAGTTTATATTCTTGTTTGCAATCCTAGCTTCTTTATTCTCTGGAATGTCATATTCCAAGCCCTTCATTCCTTTAATATGGTACCTGATAAATTTTGTGTTGTGCTGAATGTGGTTCCATAGTATTTGAAGGTTTTCATTCTTGGAGCTTGAAATATTTTTCCTTTTTCTTAGGAGCTCTGGAATTTGAGTATATATAGTTCCTGGCAGTTTTATTTTGGGATGTCTCTCAGGTTGTTATTGGTAGATTCTTTCAATTTTTTTTAACTTCTTATTCTAAGATATTGGAGGCATTTTTCCTTAATAATTTTTTAGTCAGTTAATCTAGTAATTCTCAAATTGTCTCTCCATGATCTATTTTCCAAGTCAATTAATTATTTTTCCATTGAGAAATCTTACAGTTTTTTCTACTTTTTCATTCTTTTGACTTCATTTTATTGTTTCTTGATATCTCATGGAGTTATTAGTTTCCACTTGCCCAGTTCTATTTTTTTTTTTTTTTTCTTTGCTGAGGCAGTTGGGGTTAAGTGTTTTGCCCAGAGTCACACAGCTAGGAATTGGTAAGTGTCTGAGACCAGATTTGAATTCAGGTCGTCTTGACTTCAGGGCTGGAAGTCCTAAGATATAGTATTACTTTTGGCCACAAAGGACCAGGGTTTCTGAGGCCAGTATCATTTCTAGTCCCATGGAAAGAAGGGCCCTGAAGGAAAAAGTATCACTTGCATGCCAAGGGATCAGGGGTTTATACAGAGTAAGAACCACAGTGCAGATCAAAAGAGCAGTAACCACACTTCTTTCCAGAACAATACATTTTAGAAGCACTGAAAACATTTTGTCAGTGTTTTAACCTAGCTGCCCTCCAGTTCTAATTTTTAAAGAATTTTAAGTTATTTTCGTTAGTGAATTTTTATACTCTCTTTTTCATTTGTTGAATAATACTTTTTTAAAGGAATTATTTTCCTAATGGATTTTTTTTTTTTACCAGTTTTTCCACTTGGTCAATTCTATTTTTCAAGATGTTATTTTTTTCAGTTTTTAAAAACCAAAATGTTAATTGTCTTTTCATAATTTTTTTCTTTTGCTTTTATTTATTTACTTAATTCCTCCCCCCACTATTCTTACTTGATTTTGACAATAATTTTTTAGCTCTTCCAGGAATTTTTATTGGGCTTATTTCCAATTCACACTTTTTTTCTTTGAGGCTTTACCATTTTGACTTTATTGTCGATTTTTAAGTTTGTGTCTTGATCTTCCCCAAGTAACTTTTTATGGTCAGGTTCCTTTTTTGTGTTTGCTCATTTTTTTTTTTTTTTCATTTGATGTGTTGATTGTTTTGATTTGGAGCTTTATGTTAGGCTCTCTTCTGTCATTGGTAATGGTGAGTACTGAGGTCTAAAGCTTCAATATTTTTTCACTGCTGTTTTCAGACAGTTCTGGGGGCTTCAATGTTTTCATTGGCTCTACCATTCCAAAGTGTGATTTTAGGCTTTACTTTAAAGTTGTTTGAAGGGGAATATGGGAAGTGCTCAGCATTCTGCCATCTTGGCTCCTACCTCAGAAGCCCTTATTAATTGCAATGTGTCAGAGCCTATACTAAGCACTTTATAAATATTATCTCATTTGTTCCTCATAACAACCCTTGAAAAGGGACGGATGCTATTATTATCCTCATTTTACAATTGAAGAGTCACATAGCTAGTAAGTGTCTGAGGCTGAATTTGAATTCAAGTCTTTTTAATTTGAGACGTAGAGCCCAATTCATGGCACCATCTAGATGCGTAGATGAAGTTGTTCTCATAGTTGTATATTAAGAGACAAAAGCAGGAGCCTTAGTGCTATATGGCTAGAAAGGTATGTTTGCATTTTTGAAGAAATAAGAGAATGAGGGACCTGCTCATTTTGATAAACTCAAGATTTTTCCGTCTTGATTTGCTGTACCCACCACTGAAAATAAAAGCAACCAAACTGAATGGTTTGATTTTTTTTTTAATTGTTTAGTATTTTCATAATAGTGCAAGGTTCAACATTGAATCTTACCAAGCTATATAGTCATTCTCCCCTATGAAATGTGCACAAGAAATCTAACCACCTCCTTGAAATTCATAGTCTCAAAAAAAGCATAATTACTTCCAAATCTCTATCTAAAATGAAATTATTATTATGACTAAATAAACATTCATGATGGAGCATTGAAGAATTATTGAAATTTTGAAGAAATTTGATTGAATTATCCACAGCTTAATGCATCTAAATTACCAAAATTTTACTTAGAGCATTCTTGTTTTCTTTTTACTAGATATCATATCTACATCTGATATCAGTATGGCTGACACATGGTATGGTTGCCATCCTATAAAAAACTAAAGTTATCACTTTAAAAAAACCCAGCCATTGATATATCTAAGGTGATAGACCGAGGGAACCATTTTTGACAGAAGAAATTTTGGATTTTCCAAGATTTCTCTAGTTCTCACTGGTCTCCTGGGGTTTCTCACAACTGTCTTTGAGCAGTGAGCCAAAGGCTTCCTTGATTTCCATAGAATAGAAAATCAAATATGCCTCTGAGTTCTTAGCAATCCTAGCAATCCACACCTCATACTAGTTTTGGAAAAAGTACAACATTATTTTGTATTGTTTTGCTTTTTTAAGTCTTTTTCATAAAATAAACACAGTCCTAAAACGACATAAATTATACTTATCATTATTATTGATTTCAATTTCAGTTAATGATAATGACAAAAATAATAACCCACATATATATCTCACTTAAAGCTTACAGGTTTATGACTTTATGGAAATGTTTTGCATAACGTCACATATGCCTTTCAGTGAGGGGTGGGGAGTAGAGAGGAAAAAAGAAATTCTGGAACTCAAAGTTTTAAAAAACAAATGTTAAAAATTGTACTGGGAAAAGGGAAATATTAAATAAAATTTAAAACCTTATAATTTTATTTGAGAAAAAACAAGATGTTTTCACGTATATTATTTCCTTTCATCTTTGTAACAACCTCTTTTGGTAGATAAGTGTAAATATCTTCCTCAATTCTAAAACGTAGAAAGATTACATCATACACTGAGGCTAATAAGAAGAAAAAACAGGATTCCAACTCAGATCTTCTGAGACCAACTCTGCTTCTGATTCCAGTGTCATGTTTATATATTTCAGTGTCATTTAGATCATTCAAATTGTATAAATATTTACAAAGTTATGAACATTCAAATTGTACTTTGTGAATAATGTTTTGATCTCTAATGTAATGGTAGCATCAAGTCTGATTTAATGTTAAAATCTATCCTCAGTAATACTTTATTTTAGTCTTCTAAAAATCTTTTTCACTTTTTTCTTTGGAATTTAAACAGCTATTCCAAATGAAATTATTGTCCTATATTCACTGCCTATCTGGATGTGAGAAATGTTAGCTATATAACCTTTGTGATTGAGCAAACAAATGAGATTTCTTAAGAGAAATGCTTTTTAAAAAATGGAACTCAGATTTTGCTTAGAATTCATACTGATTTATATAGACATATATTTATATGAAAAATGAAATTGGACAAAGAATCAAGTCGCAAATGAAAGAAGTACATTATCATTCTTAAGTTTCAAGTTCTACCAAAAAAATAAGAACAAATGGAGCATATGTTTTAATTTTTCAAGATCAGTCAATTCATGAGCATATATTTATTAAGCAACAACTCTATGTCAAGCCCCATGCTAGTTACAAAGAATAGAAGAAACAATCTCTACTCACAATAGGCTTATAGTCTAAAGGAGGATGCAACAAATATGTAAAAACTTTATATCTATATATAAAACAAAAATTTATGTATACATATACATGCTTTTATGTGTGTGAAAAATGTGTTTTATATCTCTGTATTTTGATGTGTATATGTGTATACACACATACATATATTGTGTGTGTATGTATGTTTTCCTCTCATAAAATATTCAAATGAGGATCAGGAGAAGTAGAACCTAGGAAAAATGAACTGGCTCAGGGCATAAAAACAGAGCAGGTTAAAACTTCTATGTCAGTCAGCCTTGCTGTGGATTCTTAAATGGCCTTATGCTTCCAACTTGGGTACCCTTCAAAAAAATAAGAAAATTCCTAAGAATTAGTTTCAGCAGTGAAAAAATGAACACGAAATTGATTTTACTTCCTTAAGATAAGCAAATTCTATTTTGTTTTTTTAAATAAAGTGTAGTAAAAGTCAACCCATTAGAGAAAATATTGAGTTGTGAAGGAAGATGAAATCTGCTAATTGATCTTTGACATGTGTTAATCATGACATAAGACAAAGCCTCAGAGAGTTTCATACTTATGAGAATAAATTATGATATTTTAATACATCTAAACCATGATGAAATCATTGAAAGCGTCACAGAAAGAACAAAACCCTAGAGAGATTATTAACAATTTAGCATTTCCAGTTCATATGGGAATGCTAATTTTACTTACTGAGTAAAGTACTGAAATTGTATTCATTAGAAATAAGGCCCTCTAAGTGGAGAAATGTAAAAAGAATTAAATTTGTAAATGCCATCAATAAAATTAGCATAAAATACAAAATATTGCAGCAGGTTTGAATATCCAGGTCATAAGTTCATTTTCTTTGAACCTCAGTGAGTTCCCTGCAGGTAGAGGTTGGAATGTTTTTCAAGTTTAGAAAACAATCCACAATATCTTTCTGGGAATGATAGTGATTACACTAACTGGCTAACATCTGTGGTAGCATAAGTAAAGGACATATTTAGAAACATTCATATATTGACTAATGGTAAATGGATGTTTTCAGATTTAAAATAATTGTTTTGTTTCTGGAGATGATTTGACAAGGAAAAAGGAGAGAACAAATAATTTTGGTGTTCAAAGAGGGAAAATGGAGAGGAAGCATTTCACTTTTTATAGTTCAGTGGAAAGTTATGACTTTCAAAAAAGAAAAATGGAGAGCTTAGAAAAAGATTGTAAAATAGATGAAGATAATAGTCATGTAAGACATTTATAAAATGCTCTAGATCACAAGTAAGCAGACGGCTGAAATTTACATGGAAAAATAAGTTGTATCAATATTTTATTTAATCAGTGGCCTATCACAGATATTGTGAAAATTTTCCAGTTTCTAGGTATACCCTGGGCATTTATTATTTGAGCCAGTAGATATTCATTCTAACCCCTTTTTACCTTTTCCATAGGTATTGTCTGAATATGTTGCATATGCATATCCTAGGAAGTTTACATTTATCACTTAATGTGATTTGCTTCTCTAGAATCCTGAAACAGAGTGTATATTAAAGACAAATGCACACGTGGAATTTGTTACTTTGTTTTGGAAATAGCTAATTTAAACATATAAATGTATATATGTATAGAAAAACATACATATAATTTATATACACAAATTTTATTTTAAAATTATATATTTATATAATTTTAGGGGGGAAATTAGATTTAGATTTTTAGTGTGTGTATATATATATGTGTGTGTGTGTGTGTGTGTGTGTGTGTGTGTGTGTGTGTGTGCGTAAGTATGTATGTATCTTTTTGCAGTTAACCCAGCAGGTATGGATATTTTTGTCATTGTGCTAACATGATTTCAGTAGGTGGATCTAACAAAGGTGATGACAGCTGAGCAAGTGTTTCGTAAACTAAACAGGAAGAATGCTGTTAAACATAGTGAAATGTATATGTGTGTGTGTGTGTGTGTGTGTGTGTGTGTATTCTGTACTAAGAATATTGCTACCACCCTGACATGAAAACAAATATTTTTCCTAATGTATATTAATAAAAAGACAACTAATAGTTTTTGAACCAAAAAAACAGCATGTAAAACTCCTGATCATCCCTGTGAAGGACCATTTCCCAAAACCAGGTTTCATATTTTATAAAATTGGATAGCTAGTGTGGACTCATCCACTTCTGATAAACTCCCTTTGCTTTGGCAGCACCCCCTTCCCTTACCTCTGAATATTTGAAGATGCCTGAGAGCTTAGTCATGATTTTGAAAGAGTTAGCAACTTGAAGACCAAAACATAAATCAGAGCATGCTAGAATGACTTAGTACTTTTTAATGTACTTAAGTTATATTGCCAATTGTAGATGTTGGTGTCTGATGATTAATCATGATGGCTTTTGGGTTAAGAAGCCGGCAGGTAGGATTTTCCACTATTTGTGCATTACAAACCAAAAACCTTCAACTCAGTCTTTCTTCTCATAAGATAGAAAATCAGACATACTAGAGGATAACCAGAGAAAAGAGTAATGTTTTCATGATGACAGTTCCAAACATGTGTTAAGGGTTTGAGGGAGCTCTTAGCGTCTTAGAATATTTCCACTTATCACTAATCTAAAGTTTTACAGCTAAATTAATATATGAGTCCAAATCAGGACAGTAAAATTGACAAGATATTAAATAAGTTTCCATTTGGTAAATTTGACAGCTGAAACTTTGAATATACAACTTGAGAATAGATGTGGCTCACACACCTTTGTTTAGCCTCTCAATCATTATGAGCTGTTACTGCTTCCACTTGGCCTTTTGCTACTGTTCACATATGTCTGTATGTGTGTATAATAACTTGAATCTCCCCAAATTGTATCTCTCTTAAGATTTTATCCCTTTTGTGGCTATCAAAATCTGATTAATACTATTTGGTAGTTTTATACCATGTAATAACCAGAAACATTCCACAAAACCATCAAGGTGACTTGATAATATCTGTGTGAATAAAAGTAATACTTCTTATTACAAATGTGGGGCATGCATTATTGCCTAACATTATGAAAACTAGAACATGGGGTTCAGAATCTCAAAATTAATTCAATCCAGCCTTAAAACGAAAGGTGATTCTTCCTTGAAAACTGGTCATTTAGCTTTGCCCAAAAGACAACCCATTCTATCATTGGACAGATGTAATGTCTTAGGAAGTTCTTCCCTTAGGTTGAATTGAAAATTTTAGTCCTATAATTTCTACCAACTGATCTCAGTTACCTCAGGATTAAGCAAAATAGATATTATTAATTGAGAGCTCTTGGTTCTCATGATCCTGCCACCAACCTGCTTTGGACTTTGTCTAAAATTTAAAGCTAAAAGACACCTTAGAGAACATTCTTTTAGTAGTCCAGTTCTTCTCCCCACCTCCAGTTTACAGATGAAGAAACTAAGACCTACAGAAGTTAAATGGAAGAGACAGTATTTGACCTAGGTCTTTTGACTCCAAGTTCAGAACTTGCCCCCTTTCCCCATACACTTTTTTCTATTTGTTTTCAAAACAGGGGTGAAGGGTGGAGGGTGGGGTTCAAATGTTCAGCATCTCTTTTACTTATTGTCTGGTTACAGATATTCCTTCCCTTTTGAGAATTCCTTTCTTCACACCAATGCCTCATCAGACATAAGGCAGTATTTCTTTCTGTATAGCTACTTCATATTATAAAGTCATGATGGTTTCAGTGAAATCCATTAATGTGCTAAGTAAGGGTAAGGGTATTTGTTGTTCACTCGAGAGCAATATGCCATATTCTATCCTGCCTGTTAGGGAACGAAGCGGGTGGCAGAACAAAATTAGCATTGGAACAGAGCTTTAGCACAGTGGAACCCCAGGTTGTTTCAGGCATAAAACATGGAGCACAAATATGTGAAGGAATTAAATTCATCAGATCTAATAAAGGAAATGGTATAAGGCTAAGGGAGCTTGGACCCCCAAATTGTAATAACCTGGGTAGGGCAAATGGGTCTGTTAAATAGAGCAATGCTGTATCCTTTTTCCATTGTTTGATGAAATCATCTTTTCCCCCTTTTAAGTGGTGTGTTAAAAAATTCTAGTACATCTGAAACAAAGAGCTTACACAGCCACCTAGCTGGTTGGTTTTTATAGTTCCTTTTCTGAGTATTGTCCTTCAATACAATACAGAGCCATTTCTTTGTTCTCACAAGCTAGCAGTTAAATTGTATGTAAATGTATGCAAATTAGATGCTGTCTAATAAAGAGAGTCATTAGATGGAAGAAATATTTAGTTTAGCAAAAAAGCAGGTGTATTTTATAAAAGAAAATGTAAGGCTATCCCCTTCCCCCCCAAAAAAAACACCCTTAAACTTTTTGTGGAGGGTCATGAAGAAAAATTATTAAAATATACTTTTAAAAGACTTAACGTCTTCCTGACCTTTCCTTTGTGCTTATATATATATGTGTGTTTTAAAAATATTTACATATAAAACCAAGAGATTGGCTTCCTTCCCAGAATTACTGGAAGCACCTTCACCAGGAACATTTGGACTTGAATAATCTTCACAACAGCATTTTTTTCTTCTTGAATTAAATGAATTGTAAAATGGATGATTGGTTCTGGAACATTGAGTGTTTATTTGGGTTCCTTTTCTTTAGGGTGATAGAAGGGCCTCCAAGGATCTCTGGCATGAGAATATTTAAATTTTCTTCAGTTAAGTTTTGCTGATTTAACCTACCCCTTCCCCACTGTCTGTCCAAAGCTGATTCTTACTTCAGTTACAGTGAAAATATTCACTTATTAACTTTAAAGGAATTGTGGCTGTATATGACATCTTTGTATTTCACAACCCAAAATAATCGATTGGATTGGCACCCAGTACTTGTTGAATACATGTCTGTTGAAAGACTACAACTTCTTTTTCAACTTGGATTTTTCTTTTAATCCATATGTCAGGGGTGGGGAAAGTTTAAAATTGATAGGAATCCTTTAGGTTTCCTTATACACACTGAGAGTCATTATAACTCAGATTTTGTCCATCATAATTGTGATGAATACTATCTTCCTAAAAAATTTAAATACAATAACAACAAAATTAAATTACAAGATAGAGTTAAACTTTTAATGAGTGCCTTTCATCATATTTGTGTAAGATGAGAAACAAAATTTGGGAAGGGTCCATGGTAATATTTCCTATTTCTGTTTGCTTTATAGTTCTGTATTTTCACACCCATTATCTCATGTGATCCTCCCAAGACCTTGGAGCTAGCTGGTCAGTTATTACATCTGTTTTGCAGATGGGAAGCTGAGGAGAAAGGTTAAGTAATTTGTTTAGGGTCATGTATTGAGTTGCAGAGCCGGGTAGAACTAGAATTTGGGGGTATTTTATTTTGGTTTTTGTTTTTTTACTCCTCTAGGGTTTCTATTAGTGAACCATTTTGTTTACCAGAATCAACACAGTTGTAAATCAGTTTTGAGAAAAGAAGCTGGTTTAGTCCTGCTTAGTAATGCCATTTTAGAACTTTTCTGTAAATCTTTTTTTCAACTTCCTGCTTCTTCTATCTTAATAACTAATGGAATGGGTAGACAATGGGATATCATAAAGATTCTTGTGTTTGGAAGACCTGGATTCAAGTCTCCCTCTATATACCAGTTGTAGAACTCTGGAATAGGCAAGTTATTTAACTTTTTAGTCCTTCTAGGCAATTCTTTAAGACAAAAGTAATAGAGGTGTTATACATCTAGGTTTAGACCAAAATAATAATAATAATAAATTTCAAGTTTAGTGCATATGTATGCCTGGGACTAGAAGAGATTTGCATAGGCATGAAATGGATATGAATAGTAGCACGATAATGAATCTGCCAACTGAATGTGTTTTTATTTATTTTATTGCTGTTTTCAGAAAAAAATGAAAGGAGTGCATTATGATTATATAGAATATACTAGACTGAACTAATCTTAGAGATAACCAAAGGGCTGTGGAACTAGCAGCTTTTGATATTACTTAGTGCTTATTATTGTTATTATTATTATTTCTTTTTAATTATGCAAAGTGCTAATCAGTTTGATTATGCACAGTGCTAATCAGGTTAATTATGCAAAGTGCTAATCAGTTCTTCTTGAAGCACATGAGGAGAGCAGAGGTGCTGGCTGTGAATGGCTGCTGGATGGGGGTAGTCACGGCAGTCATTCCTTATTAAGATAGGAGTAGACTACATAGCAGAGGGATTTTCACCTCCATTAAAAATGAAGAGAGAAGGGAGAAAAATACCTTGAACATTGGATGGATTGTGGTTTGGGGATTTTGATAGTTACCCACAGGAAGATTTCCTTCTCCACCACACCTCAGCAATATTGTATAATTTGGTTGGCTAATCCTCACAACTGTTTGAATCCTCACAACTCCTTTTGAAACTAAAAAGACAAAACAAAGTCTATGGAGTCAGAGAAACTGAGTATCATATAGCTGGACAAGTGTTCAAAACAACTTGTTTAGTTGGCAAGCTTCAATTCCTATGAGACTACAGAAAGTAGATGCCAATACATTGAAGAGGACATTAAAAAAAAGAATTGGAAAAAAAAAAATAAGGGAGTTCCTTCCTGAATAAAAACAACAATAACAACAACAAGCAAATAAAAAGAATATTTCACCATTACAAAATATTATTGAAGCAGTTGTTTTTCTTCCTGAAGCTCAGATTTGTTGAGTTTCAGAATTGGAATGGACTTCAGAGGTAAAAAACTGAGGCTAGACAGTATTAAGAACTTGCTCATGCTAAAGCTAGGATCTGAGTCTCCTGATTTGCTCTTCCTGCTTTTTCCTTTGCATTAAAGGTGACTCTCTTCTCAAAGCTGGTCGTCATTATTACCAAGGTGTATGAGAAGGAATATGATAAGAAACTCATAAAAATTTGTGTAATATAGATCCTGTTTGGAAGAACAACGCAGCTTCTAAGTCAAAGTGTATTTTATTCCAAACTAGCAGGGTCCCAGTGACTAAGCTGGGTAACATCCTGTGAAGATTAGTTTATAAACAATAAGTTTATATGTTACAATAGAACAATGGTGGTTTATTTTACAAAGATAAAATTGGCTTTTTTTTTTAGCCTATTCTCTGTAATGATTTGAGAAATAGTCATTGAAGTGGTTAGAAACCTAATGCTTCTAATTCATCTAAAGGTTAAAAACCTTTTAGGTTACTGAGTTTCCTGACTCTTCACATATTTTGTCCAAATTTTGAGTGTATATGATTTGTGCTCTATTTAATGCCTGGAGCATAAGGTTTTTGGATCCTTCCTAAAAGTTGTCTTCTTTTATTGTAATTCACCGAGTAACTTATTTTCCTTAAAAACAACAACATATATCTAAGCACAACCCACTACAATAAGTCAGAACTGGTGAACTTGAGTTCTGGAATTTTCAAAACATGGGTGAAGATGTTGAAAATGATGACTCCTACATAGGTGGGTTTAGGCTCTAGGCCCATCAGGAACATTTACTGATGAAAGAAATGATTGTGAAATATCTAATGTAGAATGACTGTGTCTGAGTAAGGTTTCCATTTTTAAATTTTGTCTTTCAAACAGTTCCAATTTCATTTTAAAATGTAAGAGATGATATAGTTTCTTTTGTTATTGTTTGTTTGTTTCCAAAAAGTCTGGAAAGCTTTTGAAAGAGTGTGGCACCTACAAATGGAGAAAGACTGTTGGGGACCCTTTGAAAATTTGGCTCAAAGAATTGTTACAAAAGATCCTTCTGCTCAGCATTGAGGGAACTGGACTTCAATAACAAAATATTATTTATATCTTTTTCCATCCCAGGAACATATTCAAAATAAGTATTTTGCTTCTTATTATAACAAATCTATTTGTATTCTTTCTTGAAAGATCTTGAGGAGTCTAACAAAACTGCAGTTTGAAATTTTAGTTACCTGGTACTGTTTCATGTTTTGGGCTTGAGACAACTTGAATTTTAATACAGAAGGTATTGGGAGTCAGGAGGCGAGATTGACCAGTAAGTGAAGGTGAATCTGACAGGACCACTTGATGAGTACTCACCTAATGTAATCACTAGCTCACAGGGCAACAAAGATTGTGCCAGTGAGGGCTTCAGGACTTTGAATATATGGTGAACAGAACTTAGGTGATGGTTAGCTGTGAAGATGAAAAGAATAAAGAGAAAGCTAAGGCTACAGGGCACTTCTAATGCCATTGAAGGATAAACTTCATTTTTAAAAACAAAATTCTTGCCAGAATGTGCTTGTGTGTGCTTGGAATCTCTGCTTCTAGAGATGCTGAGGCTGCAGTTTAGGAGTTTAGGAGTTCTGTCAAGTTAAGGAGTTCTGATGTGTAAATAGGTTATAAGTAGTTGATCCTGTGTCCTCATTAAGCCCAATATCTGGGAGCCTCAGGAGTAGAGGGTCATCATCTAATTGCTTGGAAAGTTTGCCTTGGCTTGTATTAGAAATGGTTAAAATTTCTGTGCTGATTATTGATGGGGTTAGGCCAATGAGCACTTTTAGTCTCTGAGGAATAAGGGAAACCAACCTCAAATACAAGTCTATAGGCATATAACTATATTCATATTCCTATTCATATCCACACTCAAAATGCAGAGCTTTTACTAGCCTTCAGTATCTAGTGTCCTTGAGAAGTAAACTATACCAACCATTATGTACTCAGCCTGCTGCTAAGGATGTGATGTTTATTTATTGTGGTTTGTGGAATTTAGATGTCAAACTATAGAGATATACAGATATAAATCATTATATATGTATATGTGTGCATACATAGCTATCTATATTTTTCTTTCTACTGAGACAAATTATTAAACTTTGTTACTATCTCCCACTTTATTTAGCTAACCAATAAGTCTTGTTTCTGTTTCTCCTTATTTCATGTATAGACCATTAAGGAAAAGGTAACCCTTCATGGCTGGCTCTTCAGAAATGACCCCTCTCACTTTATACAAAAACTCCTTCCCTAGGAAATACCCAGTTCTCTCCTCTGGTGGTACCATTCTTTCTAGTTCCCATGCCTCTCATTTTTTAGGGAAAAAACTACTATTAACACCTTCTAGCAAAATTATATTGCTTATAAGGGATCCTACATCACCAAAGATCCTGAGGATTGTATTTCTTTTAAGCATCATCTGAATCTTCTTGAAGAATCCCGATTAGAGGACAGTTTTCCAGGAAAGCAGGAATTTGAACACTTTTTTTGGAAGAAATCTAGGGGAATTTAAAAAAGAGGTCCAAGCTTTCTAAGACCTTTTTAATTGTTTTTTTTAATAAATTGGTTATTTTCTAACAACATCTTTATAAATCAGTTCCTCCCATAATCTTCTCACTACTTGCTTTCACTGAGCAAATTAAAAAAAAAAAAAAACACAAATAAAGAGCTCAATACATAATTGTAGAGGTCAGCAAAACAAATTTCTGCATGAGCTATGTCTGAAATTGCATGTCTTCTTTTTTTTTTTTTTTTTGGTATTTTAAGTTCATCACCTCCCAGTGAGGGAGTGGGTGAACTGTTTTGTCCTTATTTTTTTAGATTCATGACTCATTATTACTTTGATCAGAGTTCTAAAGTTTTTGAAAATTGTTTTCTCAATAATGAGTTCTATTGTATGAGTTCTATTTCTACTCACTTTACTTATATCAATTTCTAAAAGTCATTCCCAATTTCCTCTGAAATTGTCCATTTCATCATTCCTTATGGCACAAAGTATTCTTTATACCAAAATATATTTAGTGATTTCCCAGTGACACCCTAATTTTCCAGTTTTTTGGTTATCACAAAAAGAGGACTATAAATATTTTTTACACATATAAATCTTTTTCTTCTTTCTTTGATTGCTTTGAAGTATAGGACTGATAGTGATATACCAAGGTCAAATGGTATGTACTGTTTGGTAACTTTCTAGAGAAAGTTTCAAATTGTTTTCCAGGATGACAGGACAATTTATAGCTTAGTCATAAGACAATTCAATGCATTAATATGACTTTTTTTTCCTCAGCCTCTCCAATATCTGTCATTTTCCTTTTTTTCCATCTTTGCTTAAATCCCTAGAATACCCCTATTTTTAGTTCTGACTTCTCACCTAAAATATTTGAACAAAAACAGCTTAACACGTGGCTAGCAGATCAGAACTAGTTACAGAATGTCTACATATCAAACTTTCTCCAAGATACTTTCATTATGTAAAATCATGTTTCCTCTTGAAGCAGGTTTTTCAATTTCTTCCATGTAGAGAACTGCCGCATCATCACTCCAAACATGCTCATGAGGTCATTGGATAGTTTCTTGTTACCCTAGATTAATTTCTCTAAGTTGTTTTCTAGTATTCCTGAAGTTATGTTAAAGTAATCAGTTCTACTTATTCTGCCTTCTTTTCATTTTCCAATCATCTCTTGTGTTATTTCTTCTTCATCAATATTAAGTATCATTTGTTGGTGTAATTAGAGTACACATTCCAATTTAACATAGTCTAGGCACCTTTTCTATGAAAGCAGAAAGATAGTGATCTATAATTCTAATGCATTTAAAGTGATGGGGCCTTTCATCATAAAACATAATAATTCTTTGATAAAGGAAAATATGATGCAGTTTAGCAGTGGAATTAATTCAAAGAAAATATAAGGATACCAATGATAACTCTTAATATCCCATGCCTAGAGCCTGAGATAATGGCATTATACAGATTGTCCCAAAAGTCTTTGTGTAGATTTAAGTGCTGTTAATAGCTATTTAACAGTTATTAAAGATTAAAACTTCATGGAGACTTTTAGGATACCTTTATTTTTAGAGACAATTTAATAAAGGAAAGAACAATAAACTTGAGGCCAAAATACTTGAGTTGAGATTTAGCTATGTCACATAACCCAACTGTGTGATTGTCAACAAATCATTTCAGCCCCTCTAGGCCTCAAGCCTCATAAATATTTGCACCTCATAACAGTTCTGCAAGGTGCTGGTGTTACAAAGTAGGTGGTGTTATTATCTTTATATTCCTCAGTTCAGGAAACTGAGGCAAACAGATGTTAAAGAATGACCCCAGGGTCACATAATTAGTAAATATCTGAAGCCATATTTAATCTTGGTTCTTTCCAACTCAAAGCATAGTGCTCTATCTACTCCTTAATGATTAAGCTTTTACTAAATTGCATTAGATTGATGATAGTAAAAGCAGTAGAAAAATAGAGATGGGAAAAGGTATAAAGTAATTCTAAAAGTAGAATTGTTTAGGGTAAAGTAAATCAAGATGATCATCCTAGGCCCAAAGTTTTGAGGGCACCTGCCCGACTAAAGTAATTGTTGTCTGGCCTATGAATCAAAGAGACAACTAGTTGCAACAAAAAACAGATGCATCTCCCTTACCTGTAACTATAGTGGATGCAGAACTGACTTTCTTTCCCAAGTCATATCATTCCCTTTCAAGCCTTATCTTACTTGTGATATTTTTCCCCCATTAAGACTGTATTTAATGTACATTTGAACCTGAATTTGTCTCAGTAAAAATGTAATTTGTCTTAATTCCAAGCCTGTGTCCTCTTATTTGCTCATCTAAACTAATTTGCTTGTATTTGTCAGGTCATCAAATATGACATAGTTGGTAATCCAGTAAGAAAAAGATTCATTTCACTATTCAGCTTGATTATACAATGAAGAAAATTGGGGGATTAGATTACAAATTAGAATAGGTCTTTACCTTTTCTACTCTGCTAAAATTAGCAGACCTCAAATCCAAACATTTTAGCCTATTCAGTTATTTGAAATCAGATCTAGTTAGTGTGACTCAGCCTTCAGAAGTAACACTCCATATATGTTGTGTATGGACTGACTCAATAGATGAATAAATGCAGCCAATATATGTTGGGATTTATTTTAATTTTTCTTCTGTACAAGTAAACTTTTATTTATTTAAATTCAATAGTGATATATTAATTACCCACTAAGATGTTAGACCCTGTGCCAATCCTCAAGGAGCTGACATTTTATTGGGGAGATATAATATGTATATAGTAAATAAATAATAAGATAGCCTTGAAAGCTAAAGCTTATTGTGCCTTCACTTCCAGAGACAGGCAAGCTGGAGCCCAAAGACGACATGGTCATATGGGAATTCTCAGCTGAGAACTGTGAGAGAGACAGTGAAACTCAGAAACAGAGAGATGGAGAGAGGGAAGGGAAGAACGGGTAGAGAGGAAGACAGAGAAACAGAGACAGACAGACATAAAATGAGAGAGACAGAAAGAGACATAGAATGAGACACAGAGAAACACAGAAAGAGACAGAAAGATACAGAATAAAAGAGACAGGGACAGAGAGAGAGAAAAATAGAGGGGGAGAGAGAGAGACAGAGACAGACAGACTTAGAAGCAAAGAATTAGAGACAGACTTTGAGGCAGAAAGAAGACAGAAACATAGGGGCCCTAAGTTAGAAGGACCTTGGACAGTCTCAGACATATAACACTTCCTAGCTGTGTAACCCTGGGCAAGTCACAACCCCAATTGCCTCACTAGACCAAAAAAAAAAAAAAAAGATGACCACTGAGACATAGATAGACCTTCTACCTGACTAGAGAACACTTCACTTACATATCTGCTTTGTCCGATATAGCAAACTTTCTGAAATTAACTGAATATCCCCAAGCCTTCAGTACCTTTATTTTTCATTTCTGTATGTTAGAATCGAAGTTCCTTCAAAGTTTCAATCTTGTATAGTCTCTGGCCTTCTCCTATCTTTCCTAATCTTCTAATTCAAAGCTTCTTAAACTGTGGATTATGACCCCATATGGGATCATGTGGGGGTCAAGAAAAATTTGACAACAGTAAAATGTATCAAATGTTCTGCCAAGATTTATTTTTGTAAATGTAAATATGTATGTAAAAAATAAGCACAGACATCCATTTAATTAATATGCAAAATTGTATTCATCTTAAATAAATTGTCAATTATATGTTTACTAAAGAATTGCTTTAAAATACATTTATTCATGATTTATTATCAGTAAATGTTTGATTTTTATAGTCAGGCAAAAAGGGATTGCTTGTGGAAAAAGTGTAAGAAGCCCTGCTCCAGTTATAAATATGTTTTCTTTCCACAAAGACTCATGCACATACATTCCTGTCTGTGTGTTGAATCCTTCTACCCCACCTCCCAGAAAAACTTAAGCTCCCTGAAAGTGAGAACTGCTGTTTGGTTTTTTCCTTTGTTTCTCCATATTTAACAGAGAACAGGGTCTTCATAAATGCTTGTTGGCTTGGCTACTCAGTCAGGGCTGGCATTTGTACACTGTCAGACAGCTTTCCTACAGAGACCCTAAACTCTTCTTATGAAAATATAAAAACTGACTTTGTACATAAATTTTCAAATATAAGTTTTGGAATTCTTTTTCTGTCTTCATTTTTGGCATTTAAAAAAGATGCATTCAATTCCCTTTTGCTTAATAGTATTTATTTTTTTCTGTTTTCAAGAGATGTAATTCCTACTGGATTATGTAACATTAAGCATATGGATACACCACGACCAGAAAAGCTGTGGCCATCAGGAATAAATATTGGTAATGGCACCGATGGCATTAGGCACATGTTGTTTATGTGAGACAAAAGCAGCCAGCCTTGCATAGTACTGAGATACTGAATTAGCATATATTTTTGTAAAAGATTTAACTGAGACATTTGGTTTGTAAAATGGTGGTCCTTGAAATTTGGCTTCCAGTTTCCATTTAAGAGGAAAAATCTCTAATTCTAGATGATTTTTCCATGATATTTAGCAATGCTTAATCTAGCAACATTTAGTTTCTACAGCAATTAAACATTTTCAAATTACAACTGAATTGCAAAATATATTACTGGCTAGCTTGAGTTAGCTAGCAAAAACTGGAGACTCTCCCGCGTTAAAAAGGCCTAGGCAAAAAGTAGAAGCTTTGATTTTGTTCTTCTCTTGGAATCCTGTGCAGTTGTCATTAAAAAGAGGATCTTCTTGTATGTAAAAGCATAGTCTAGTATAGTTCTAATCTGTAAAAGTCTAAGGCTGTTTTGATTTTGCTGTCACAAGAGAGAACCAATAGGGCTATGAAATAACTTTAGAAGAAACCTCATGGTGGAGCCAGCTACATGTGGCCAAGCATGAAATCATTCAGGAGTCAAGAGGCACTGAACTAAGCTCCTTCTTGGACTATATTATGACTGCTAGTTTTGACTCCATTTCTAGATATTACCTCTCCCACCTCAGACCTTTTTAGCTCCAGGATTCCCCTGCCCAATTCTTCTTATCTTGGCTTTTTTCACGTCATGATCCTGATGATGCCCATCTGCCTGGGAACTCTGCCTGAACGCTACTTCCCCAACCAAGTAGTCAAACAGTAGTTACAAGTGCTGACATCCCTGATCTCAAATAAGTTGTAAACATCAGAAAAAAAATTTCCTTCTTTTAAAAAAAATCTTAACTTCTTTTTTCTTGGTACTTCTGAGTAACTGAGCAAGTAACATTGAAATACCTTACTGGAATCTCTGGGTAATGTGCTTAGTGTTTACAGGAGAAAATCAAATTACAAGTAAACTTTTATTTATTTAAATTCCATAGTGATATATTAATTATCCACTAAGATATTAGATCCTGTGCCAACCCTCAAGGAGCTTACATTTTATTGGAGAGATACAATACGTATATAGTAAATAAATGCAAAGTGATTTAAGGTTCAAGAATATATCTATAATTGGCAAAATGAAAGCTTTATGATGCCTCAGCCTCTAAACTGGGCTTGAAAGTGATAAGGATATAAGCAGTAACAATGAGTGAGCAAATTCTAGTCATGAAGAATAATTTATAGGAAAACATGGAGGTGGACTGACAGTTGAACTTTTACTCCAATTTGACTTTGTTCAAGAAGAGACATTTGAATTGGGCTTTAAGGGATGGAAAGGAATACACCAGCTAAAGATTGGGGGTGGGAGGAGGACATTCCACTTGGTCAATCAGCATTTACTAAATACTCAGTGTGTGCTAAGCAGGGAACAGAATAAGTAGTCAAGAGGTGGAAAAGCATAGAATATGTTCTGGGATAAAATATGATATAATCTATCATAAGCATAGAGCATGTGGAAAGCATGCACAGATAAATTTGGAAAAGAGTATGCCAGGCAGAATGGTCAATGAAGATGATTAAAACAAAGATATTATATAAGTCTCATGATCAGAGCTTTGCTTAAGAATGATTAGTCTGCTAATGGTCTAAAGGGTTCATTAGAAGAAATAAACATGCGAAAACGTACCAAGTATTTCTGTATTTAGGACCCTATTATGTTAACCTAGGTAAAATAATGAGGATCAAAACTAAGAAACTGGCAATAAGAAAAATTAAAAAGGAATGGATATTGTGAAAAAGCCACAGTAATTTGTAACTAATTGAAGGTAGAAAATGAGGAAAATAGCTCAAAGATTTGAAACATTGATAACTAGGGGAAAAGGAGATGCTTATCATAAAGATAACAAAGATAGAAAAATCATAAAATCAGAGTAATAGAGCTAGAAAGGACCCGAGAAGCAACCCAGTCCAGACATCCTACAAACAAGAACATTGAGGCCCAGAAATGGCAAATGATCTCCTTAAAATCACAGTGATAATAACCTTCAGAGAGAATATTTGTTTTTTTTAATAATTTAATTTTATTTAATAATAACTTTGTATTGACAGAATCCATGCCAGGGTAATTTTTTACAACATTATCCCTTGCACTCGCTTATGTTTCGTTTTTTTCCTTCTCTCTCTCCACCCCCCCCCCCAAGATGGCAAGCAGTCCTATATATGTTGGATATGTTGCAGTATATCCTAGATACAATACATATTTGCATAACCAGACAGTTCTCCTGTTGCACAGGGAGAATTGGATTCAGAAGGTAAAAATAACTCGGGAAGAAAATCAAAAATGCAAATAGTTCACATTCGTTTCCCAGTGTTCCTTCTTTGGGTGTAGCTGTTTCTGTCCATCATTTATCCATTGAAACTCAGTTAGGTCTCTTTGTCATAGAAATCCACTTCCATCAGAATACATCCTCATACAATATCGTTGTCGAAGTGTATAATGATCTCCTGGTTCTGCTCATCTCACTTAGCATCAGTCCATGTAGGTCTCTCCCAGCCTCAGAGAGAATATTTGGACCCATGTCTCCTGATTTTAGTGGCTGGTGCAATGGATAGAGCATTGTGCTTTCCATCAGATATATTTATCTTCATGAATTTAGATATGGCCCTCGAAAACTTAGTAGTTGTGTAATTCTGGGCAAATCACCTAACCCTGTTTATCTCAGTTTGCCATCTATAAAATGAACTGGAGAAGGAAATGGTAAACTGTGATAGTATCTCTGGCAACAATATCCTAAATGGGGTCATGAAAAGTCATATACAACTGAACAACTGCATTGAGGAGCAAATTATGAAAGAAAGATGAGTTCATTTTTAGATGGGTTGAACTTGAGGTGTTCACAGTCCATCCAGGTCAAGAAGTCCATTCAAGAGATTTCTATCTCACCTGGAGCTTAAAAAAAAGGTCAGAATTTGGACTCTAGATTGAGTTATTCCCATAGAGGTAATAGTTGAAGGCATGAGGATATGTGAGATTCTCAATGGAGATAATTGTAGATGGAAGAAAGAGGAGTCAAGGCAAGAATCTCAAAGAGAGTTTTGAATAACACAACATTAAGAAAGCAAAAGGAAGGGAAGTTGGAGGAGCAGTCAAAGAAGTAGGGAAATGGGAATTCTGCAGTGTCCCAAATGATACTGTAAATGACAGTGCAAAAGAGAGTATCTAGTAGAAGAAAACTAAGTAGTGTTAACTGCTAATGAGATGTCTAGGCGAGTGAGAACAAAGAACAGGTCTTTGATAATCTCAAGGAAGTATTTTTCAGTAGAGTAGTAGGGAAAGAAGACACATTTCAGCAAGTCAATAGGAGTGAGTGGGTAGTGAAAATCAGAAAACAGCAATTTTTTTTCAAGATGGCTTGTTATCTAGAGGAGCTAGTAATATCAAGGATACTTTTATTAACATTTTGAATAAATCTAGTTTGAGATCTAGATAGAGGTTAGATCTCCAAGGCCAGGC
Organism: Antechinus flavipes; assembly: GCF_016432865.1. Lineage (NCBI taxonomy): Eukaryota > Metazoa > Chordata > Mammalia > Dasyuromorphia > Dasyuridae > Antechinus > Antechinus flavipes. Next base: position 308,005,145 of record NC_067400.1, on the reverse strand, counting down.
AAATGGGAAAAAGCACCACTACTAAACTATCTCTGCTTTTTGTCAAAAGAGAATTAATGTTACCATAATGCAGTAAAGATATTTAATCAGAACGACTATTATTAACTTTGAAATGATCGTGACATTTTTGTTTGCTTAAAAGAAAATTGTTAAGGACATTAAATTAGTTTGATTTTGCTTCCCCCACTCCTCTCTGTATGATGTCTGAATTTTGTGAGAAGAGTGAAAAAAGCAACTCAATCTAAATGCATATCTTTTTATGAAAAGCAACAAAATTAAAAAAAAAAAAGACCTGGAAAAGACTTATTGCTATAAACTAATGCCTGATGACATTTGGTTTAAGAGTTTTAGATGTCTTTTCCCATTGATCATATGCAACTGAGACAAATACCTTGTATATGGTACAGGATCTTGGTGTTGGGCTCCTTTGAGTATTTAGATTTTCTTTAGCAGTTTCTATTTCTATTTGTTGAAGTAAATCTAAGAACTATGTAAATCTATAGTGTGTGTGTGTGTGTGTGTGTGTGTGTGTGTGTGTGTGCACGCCACTTGTTGATCAGGTGTTTTAATGGGTATGGTCAAATGGTCAAAACTTTTCATATTAATTCTGGTGAATTGACTTCTCATATCTGAAGGAATGGCTTGCTTTATTAGCCTCCTTTTAGGACAAATCCATTTGTGCTCATCTGAAGTGACTTCTGGTAAATATTTAAGAGCCCTGAAGCAATTGTTTAGTGTCCTTTGACTTTTCAGGGAATTAAGGAATTAAAGAAATCATACTATATTGTCAATTTCATTAATATTGAAAGGATTGGAGATGGTGGCAATACTGATAATAACAATGAGCCTTTCTTTTTAGTAAAAAAAAATTAAATATGAAAAAAAGTATTTCACATATAGGAATTCAGTAGATTTTTTTTCATTATATTTTCTCTTTTAAAATCCAATACTCCTATCCTTTCTCTCACAGCTGCTGTTGTATCCTGTTTTCTAGCTTTGATGGCAGGAGAAACACATGTTCTGTGAGTCTCAGACTATAGCCCACTTTTTTTCTTTCACACAGCGTAATTATTGAACTCATTTATACTAGCCCACTACTTGATGTTAGGAGAGAATGATATTTCAGTTAATGTTTCAGAAAATCGTAAGATCTAGAGCTTGGAGGGACCTCAAAGGTCATTATGTCCAATCTTCTCATTTTACAAATGTGAAAAATTGAAGTCCCCCAAGAAGTTGAGTGATTTGCCCAAAATCTCACAGCTAGTAAGTGTTACAGCCAGGATTTAAACTTTTGTGACTTCAAATCAATCACTTTTTCCCATTCTACTATTTTGAAGGCTAAGACTCTTTTCTGTGGATCCCTTCTCAGAATAATTTTTTAAATGCAAAAAATAAAATACATAGGATTCACTTATTAAAATATAATTATCAAAATATTAAGGAAAAAAAAAAAAAAAACAAGGACCCAGGTACAGTAAACCTCTTGATCTAGGGGACTGACTTATTTAGGATTTTTTTGGCCTGTAATTGAAATGCATAGATTAAAGTTGCAACAATTAATGAGCTGAGTAAAGTTGCCATGATTTTATAATTCCTAATTCCTATAATATTTTAGTTCAAGAAGGAAATGGTCTACATGTAGGGTGTGCCTTTTCTGGACAACCTAGGAGTCTTCCCACTTAGTATTTGGGTTTTAGTCTCCCTGAGGATACCAGAACTCTTCTTTGTTCAGTAAAACAACTGGTAATCAGACCTTATACCAAAGTGAAATTATGAAACTGTCATAGTTTCTTTAGCACTGTTCCACCTGCCTTTCCATCTTGAAGCCATTCTTTGTTTTCTGCATACCCAGTTCTCTCATAATGTACTCAGTTTGCCTAGGACTCCCAGTGTACTGTCTTGCCAAATGATATAGACCTATCTTTTCTCTCTCCTATGAAAACTTTTCAGTATATTAGTTCCTCTCAGTTAACTGTCATTGGGAAAACAAACTAAGTTGTTAACTTATTGCTAACAATTTAACATTTAATAGGGAACAGAGGGCATCTAGCAAAATTGCCTTAATCCAAAGACTACCTCTCTAATGATAAAATAAGCTTCTTGGGGGATATACTTCTAGGAAGAGGGAGCATTTTAAAAATCTTTCCAGTTACATGAAGTAGGATGGTCTTTGTAATTTATCATAATAGAAAAAACACTGAACTTGAAGTCTGAAATCTTGGGTTCAAGCTACACTTAGAATATTTCTTAAACTTATCTGACCTTTAGTAAATTGGGATTAATAATACTTGTAATACCTTCTTTCTGAGTTGTTTTGAGGCAAGTGCTATATAAACTTTAATACACTATGTGATGGTTGAAAAACGGATGCGAATGATGTTGGTAGAAATGTGGAATGGCTCATGAGAAGTCTATTATTTATAATCATGAGAGGTACTGTCATAGTGACTGTATGGACAGACACTCCAAAGCTGACTTTGCTTTGGTGCAAGGAGCATGGATTCAAATAACTCCTCTGAAACCTACTTGGAGTGTGACCTGAATAAGTCACTTATTTTGGAAGCTCTAAATCAGAGATATCAAATTTGTGGCCAACTAGATTAAAGTATATTTGGAAAATATACAGTACAACATATATAATGTTAATTTTTGCTATTTTAAATCAGGTATGTGATCTGCAGAGATCATTCCATTTGAGTTTGATATTATCACCCTAGGTGCTTTTTCTTTGATGTAGTTTCCTAGATGAATGGAATTATAGGTACAGGTCCTGATCTCTAGACAACTATAGATCTTCCAAGCTAGGAAAAAAAATATTTAACTATATACTTTCTCAAAATGAAGTTAGATAGCTTGAGGAGGAGCTGAGAGTTGATCAAAGAAGAGACCATTATAGGAGCACTCCAGTGGAAACCTAATTTTTCCTTTAGAAATGGCAGAAGACCTACCACTTAGACTAAGAATTTTCCTGGCTTCTTACTAGAAATCATCTTGAAATTCGACAAAATCATCTATAATTTCTCATAATCCCAGTAAAAGCAGCTAAGAAGGTGAGAAAATTGGAGAATTGTTCTTTCTACATATGTGTTTGTTTTTATTCAGTGTTTATTTTAGGGTCCAGATACCATGGTGATGGACAATGGAGGAATACAGAGTTAGATGGGTTCAAGTCCTGGCAGTGTTGACTCAATACTTCATCCTTCTGGTATAGATAAATTGAGTTGCACATGCTTTAGTTTCTTAGTGTAGGAAGGAGGAGGAGGGGGGAAATAGTCTTTCAGGAAAAAAAAACAAAAAACCTAAAATCCTGTCTGCTCAGTTTAGATATAAAAGAACTTTTCCCTCCATAAGAATAAACTAGGTAATTGCCTTTCTCCAGAGAGACTTCTTCAGCCTGGGACAAATCACCTTGAAGGCTTCATTTTCTACTCTATCCCATTGTACCTCTCCCATTGCATTTATATCAAAGTGAAACTGGTTAAAATGAACATGAAGGGAACTTTGAAAAGGAAAAGAAGATATGATAGTGTTGTGCCACAGTTCCCTTTTATTGTCCTGCCTCGGTTTCCCTAAATTGTTCTGACTCAGTTTCCCTAAATTGTCCTCAGTTTTCCTAATTGTTCTGACTTAGTTTCCCTAATTGTTGTGTCTTGATCCCCTTAGTTGCAATCCCCCGCCCCAGTTCATTAAGACTGTTATAACTCAGGGGTGTTTACTCTAAAGTTATAAATTGCCAATGTGGAAACTCAAGATAAGGGAGAGTCCAGACTTCCTGGCTCTAAGCTGGACACCTCTTTAACTCCCAGTTACAATTTATAGTCCTACCCCACAATCTGTCAGAATTGGATTGATGGTTCCTGCCTAGAGATTCCTGCTCACCAGAGTTTGGACTCACCCCTCTGCCTTTATTTAGCTACGGTGTATAAATATGTCATTGAGAACTTGCATTCTCTGCTGGATACTTTGAGATGAGAGTCCAGTCAATCAATTAAGCTCTCCAATAAATAAAATATTAAAACTCTCTGATTTCTATCTTGCCTCAGTTTCTCCAGCATTGCAATAGTATGAACACAGATGGATATTTCCCTCCCTTTTGTGTTGTATATCTTAGGTGTTTATTAGCACCCACAGGAAGATTTTACCTCCTTCTCTACCTAGCCAGCTCCCTCTCTTGAATCACTGTCCAATTAACCCTCTCAATACCTTAACTTAAAGACTGAGGCAGTTGCCCAGTTTGCTTTATCCTAGGAAAATGTAGTTGTCCTCTGAATACTTTTGGGAGGAGATGAAAATGTAAGCTGATTATATTCTCTCTCCTATGGAATAATTATTTAGTAAGACCCTTGTATTTCATAGAGGCAACTGCTATGGGTCAGAATTCTGAACTTGAAACAATAGTTGTCTAATTTAGCATGATTTGATTGATTGATTTAATCCTACAAAGAGATGTTATGGACCAGAACTTGAAACAAGGTACTAAGTGGAATTGAGGAGACAGTGGTTAAATCTAGTTTAGCATTGATTTAATCCTACAACAAATAATGGTTTCCTAGTGATATAATGATTGGTTTGTACTCAATGTGGAACATATAAGCTAGAAGCCTCAGTCAGGGAAATTCAGAGATTCAAAGACAAGTGGATAGAAGGCTGGAGGCTGAAGGCTGGAGCTCAAGCCCAAGCCCTTGGACTCAGACAGATTCATCCTATCTCACACCATCTTGGTGGCAGGCTCTCCTCCTTCGTTTCCCCACTGAAACCAAGACTCTGGAAGGCCTCCAGAAAACTAGCCAAGTCCCAAGTGAAGGAGATAAGACTTGGAAGGAGACAATAAAGGATTTGGACTTTAACATCTGGCTGCACTTGTGGTGATTACTGAACTGAAAGGAAGGCTGCCTCCAGAGATCCCAAGAAAACCTCAGCAGAGAACATTACATTTCAGACAGTTAACATTCAGACTCCCTTCTCTAATACTTTTGGAAGGAGATGAAAATGTAAGCTAATGTAAATTATTCTCTCTCCTATGGAATAATTGTTTATTAAGACTCTTGTATTTCATAGAGGCAATCTTTGCCTTCTTTTATTTTTTTGGCAATTGACATGCACAGTATTATTTAAAAAAAAACAAAAAACCAAAAACCCAGTGCTTAGAAAATAGTATACCAGGAGGGAAAAATGTAATTGAATCTGGAAACCTTTGTCTCTGCCCCCCCCCTTTTTTTTTCTCTTTAGCTAAATAAATAAGAGTTGATAAGAGATACAACATAATAAGAGATGGGAAGTGCTGAGTGAACTGGTTCAAGTAGACTGTTTAATTTAATTTAATTTAATTTAATTGGATTGAATTGGATAGAGAAAATGTCAGTGGACATACACATGGAGATTTGTGGTAGAATGCCTAGGGCTGCTGGATCCTTGACAGAAGTTTGTATAAACATGAAAAGGAATGTTGGGTAATGCTGAGTAGAACATTTGTAATTTTTAGATATGGAATTTCAGTTTTAGGAATGTATAGAGCCAGCAGGTGGAAGCATATCTTCCACTGATATCTTGGCTTTTCAGGCAAAAGAAAAGCAAATAAATTATTTTCAGTTTCCTTCTCCTACCTAATCTTCCAACAATACTACTCCCAAATTCCCCTCCATCTTCTTCTTCTCCCATTCCCCCCCAAAAAATCTAGAAGATTTTCTTAATGATTTTGATGGGTATAAGTAATCCTGCAAATTAGGGTCTGCTGATCTTCTCAATGTCTAGAAATAGCTTTCCATTAAATGATATATTTTCCAATTTTGTTTATATCATATTAGATATAGAAGAGAATGCATTTGTACCAAGTTCTTTTGAGGGTGTAAACGTCGGGACCAGAAAATCTGAAGTTACTTTTAAATAATTTCCCAACCTGATTGGATCAGAGAGAGCTAAGTGTAGAGATTATTTCCCAAAAGAGCCATATTTTGTTTTATTTGTATCTTTAAGAGATTTCATTTGGAAAGGTTGAAGTTGAGCTTGTTATAGTAAACCAAAGCTGGTGAAGAAAAATCATTAATTTTTGAGTTGTCCTCTGTCCTAATTGGCCAATATGAAACAAACTTAAAAAACAACAACAACACTATCATTACTCTGACATCTAGGCGAAAGCCTGAAGAAATTTCTATAGGCATATGCCATTTTTGTCAGATTTATTCCTTCACTGTACTAACTTTACTTTTGAACTTTTTAATTTAAGGAAGATTTTAACTTGGCTTCAGTCTCCTATTTTGGATTCGAGTTCCTTCAGAATAACCTGTATTTTTTTTTCTTTTTCTTTTTTCTATTTGTATCCCTACAATTTAGCATAATATTTGACATATAGCAGTGTTTGGCATATAATAGATCCCTGGTGAGTGTGTTTTCATTGACCTCAGCAAAACCACTTTTTTGAGACTTTATGTGACAAATGTTCAGCTTTTTATGAAAGGCAGTAATGAAATTTGATGATCTATGCAGGAAAATGGAACTTCATGAGGACAGCCAGAGCATGATGGTTTGGCCTCAAGCAAAGCCTGGGGTGAATCCACAAAGTGCAAAGTGAGGTTGAGGTTTGGCAATTACTAATTTCATTTGATCAATGTCAACAGCTGAACCATTTAGCTTGGAACTTCCCGAACCAGTTTAAGGACTAAATTAACTGGCTGGTGTTTTTGTTTATATGGATCAAATTAACTTTAAAAGTGTCAAATCTTTACCAAATGTTGTATGGTATAGAATAGTGTCAGAGGTGAAAGCTGTAATTGAATCAAAGTAGTTACAAGTTAGGAGGAAAAGAGATAGAATCACTAGGCAGGGAATGTCAGTGGCTGTTCATTTATATCAGTCATTAATTGTAAATTCTTGTATCCTGAATCTTTGTCATAATGACAATAAAATCCTATAAAAGAGTGGTTATCTTTATTTATAATATAATAGATATAAAGTTGGAAGAGACCTTGGAGGTCATCTAATCCAACATCACACTCTTATAATAGATCTCTACAATTTCACATCTGGAATAGTTTGACATTAGAAAATTAAAACCAAAAAAATCCATTTTCTTCTAAATGGCTCTTCTACTTCAAGCAAAAATGGCAATGTAGTATTAGAAAAAAAAAGATAAAAGGTGATATGTATGCTTATTATTTTATTGATTATATACAATTATTTTACTCAAGAGAACTAAATCACTGCCTCAGGGGTGCTCCTCCAACAAGGAATCTTCTGTATATATTCAGAATTTAAAAAGGCAGTCATTAAAAAAACTCTGCTTAATTATCCTCTAATTAATAAAGCCAGGTGAAGAAGATAATGGAGAAAGATGTATGTTGGCTATTGAAGTGACTTCTTCATTGGCATGGAGAAGGTCTTATACAGGGTCCAAGGAGTTCCTTAGAGTTAGTAAGGTCCTCCAAATATTATTGTTTATAAATGATCAATCACTAATCATTTATTGAACATCTTCAATGTGCCAGGTACTGTGCTCGGTTACAGGGATAAAAAATAAAAATGAAACATTCTCTACACTTAAGGAATTTTCATTCCATCAGGGGAGACCTCATAGACATGTGCACATATTGACAGTATTATTATATATATACATGTATGTATACATAATACAAATTATGTATAGAAATATATATTATATATAAAACATAATAGGTTATACATATTTTATTATTTATATTATATATAATATGTGATACATATAATTGTACATCATAAACATTTTGTATTATACTATATATAGTTTATATTATATATTATATAACATATTAGATTTAAATATTATATATTTATATTATTACATTATTACATATAAAATGTGGGCATATACACACATTGTTTACATTTATCTGTGTATACATATTTGGTATATGCTTTGGTACATAAGCAAATATGACTTTCAGAGGTGAATTTATATTTATAAGATAAATAAAATATAATTTGGTGGGAGTGAGAGACAGAGGATTGTATCAATACTGTACCCACTGCTTCAAACCCTAGAACGTTATAGAATCTCCTTACCAGGATCTGTGACTAGCCAAATGAGAGTGGCCTTAACAGTTTTTACAAGGAAAAAGTAAATAGACTAACAGTACTCATCCAAATAAGATGGCTATTAGATGGCTAGTCCATTGAATTAATATCATAGTACATATGTAGAGAATAGACATTGCAAAGAAACAAGGAATTGGGCTCAAAATTGAATAGAAGGAAGAAAATAAGCTGAATATTTAGGAAATTTCACAATGTTGTCATTTATTCCAAACTGCTTGTAAAAATCTATTTTTATAAAACCAATGTTTTCTTGGTAATGCTATATAGTTACAAATTTTAGAACACCATTATACCTAGGAATTCTAAGTTTTGAATGACCTCATAGTAACAGAAAGATGGACAGAATTATCTTTACTAAAAGGCATTTACTTGATATTATCAATTAGAAATATGATTGAAAGAGGAGTAGATCACTCTTATAGAGAAAGGAAAGGACCATAATAGCAGTTGGATACCCTATAGCAGATGGACACTCTGAATGCTATACTAGTAGACACAAAATTTATAAACCCAAACAAACTGATCCAGAATATTGGGCAGAGCATCTGTAATGGATCTCTGAGAGAACATGGATAAAAATCACACTCTAATATCAGTCTAACTTGGTTCCAGATAATGGATAAATACATTTATGAGAATAAGTTAAATATTGGATTCTTGTAACTATTTGTCGTTTTTCTTACCCTATTTTACATAAAATCATTGAGCCAAAATTCTGATAAAAGCTTTTAAATGTTGTCTTTCCTTGATTTTTGAGTTCTTTTTTCTTTATATATTATCTCCCCAAAATGGAATATAAACTCTTTGAAAGCAAGGACTACCTCACGTTTTTTGTTTGCATCCTGATATTGTTTGGCACATGTATGGTTTTAATAAGTGCTTTTCATTGATCAGTTTAATTCATTCATTCTTCTTACTAATTCATATTTTGAACCATATATGTTGGAATGGGGCCCAATAGGGCCATTATTAGTAGATAATTGTGCAGGGGACAGAAAAACAAGATGCTGTTGTCCACTAGGCCAGGTGCAAGGGGATGGGGTTGTGGTAAACAAGATGTGGTTATCCATCCAGCCAAATGCAAAGGACTTGGATTTTGGTAAAACAGAATGTGGGGAGCTTGGCTCAGTTTCCAAAATTTTGTTTTTGACAAATTCTGACCAATGGTTAAGAGGAAAAATCCCTCTTTGAGAGGGTCTTGACCAATGGTTAAAGAGTAAACATCTTCACCAATCACCTCATCCCACCTTGGAAGCATGATATGTGCTTAGCTTACTCTATAAATATCTATTCTAAATTACCTGCCCCAAACAACCAGTTCCTTGAAGCTGTTTGGTTATCTGCTTTTATAACAATAAAGTCCCTTCCTTTGAGAAACCAGTGTAGGTCTCTTGGTAATTCTTATCTATTGAACATATTCTCCCTAAAAATAAAATCACAACAGTAAATAGTGAACCAACCAACCAAACCAAAAAAACAATCCAAATAATAGTAGAAGAGAAAAAAAAATGTAGTTTCAGGCCTTTTCTTAATTTCCCTTGATACTGTTTTCTAGACATTTATTTCTGAAAAAGAAAGGCTTTGCTACTTTTGTTTTATAAGTAGGAGAAAATATTATGTTTGAGTCAGGAGTCCTTGGTTCTCTTCCCAGCTTTGCCATGGCCTTGTTATGTGGCCTTGGCAAGTCATAGGCCTTTCTGTGTTTTCCCACCAGAAAATGAAAATATATATTTTTTAAATGGTTCTAATTCATAGAGAATGAAGCCAAACCTAATAAGTTAGTGCTTTCAAGGTGCTTAGAAATCTCTGGCAGGGAAGTGCTAAGAGCAAAATGTATCATTATTATTAGTATTATCATTGTAATCAAATTATTGCTCTGGACATTTTTTTCCACTTTTCAAAATCTCTATGTTATAGTAGAAAAAAAACCTTCTTCAGTAAATAATCAACAAAGATCATGTGATCCCACTATTATATGATGCCTAAATATATTTTTTCAAATACTACTGAGTCACTTTCTTGTAGCAAGTAAGTGGCTTCTGAGACCTTTATTCAATAGTTTGGACAGATGGGTGATTGCATCTTCTTACATAAATGATAGGTGGCAGTGCAAGTAGAATAGCATTCAAGGCTCTTCTGATTTCTATTCCCTTTGCCTCTTTTCTTCAGCTTTAGTTTGCCTTGGAGCAATAAAAGTAACAGTACACTCTCTAAGAGCAAGGACTTTGTTTTTTGTCAACTCCATGGTTAACTGATTCTATTAAATATCCTGGCTGAAATGACAAATAATAAATGCCTTATAGTTTTTATTTTCATTCATACAGGTTATGAGAGAAATAATACTTTTCATTTAACCATGAAAACTTAGAATGTTCTCTCAGAGGAAGGCAATCAGAATGATAGGAGAGACTGGAGACAACTGGATAAATGTATCCCTTGAGGAAATTGCTGAAATTTGGCTTGAAATGGAGAGAACTTGGAAGGGAGTGATTTTTTTATGTCTTCAATTGTGTGCGGTCATGTGGAACAGAGAAAGAACTTATGATTGGCCTGGAAATCAGAGCAAAGAACAATTTGGGTAGATGATGCAGAATGGGAGATTTGGATCTGATGTGAAGAAAGACTTCCATCAATTAGTACTATCCAAAATAGCTTGGTTCTATCTCAATAGGGTTTTTTAAGAAAAGTCATTATAAGATTATTTCCAAGGAATACTGGGAGTAGATTCCACTTCAGTTATCATTTGAACTAGAGGGCCTCTGAGATTCTTCCAATTCTGTGATTCTGTGGTTTTCACTTAGGATACTCTTGTAGAATTACTATGTGGAATATTAAATATATTTTGAGAATATTTGAATATAATTTGGAAGCCAATGGATAGCTACAGATTCTAATAAATAACCCTGTGAAAAGTAAATTGAGAGCCCCCCCATCTGCACTTCAAATAACACACACACACACACACACACACACACACACACACACACACACACACATATATATGAGAGAGAGAGAGAATATATACACATACATTCAGTACAAAAAAAATCCACAAAATTTTAACTCATTATTCTGACTCCTTACTCCCAAATTAAACATTCTTCTTTTGACATAAAAAACACTTGTGCTAATAAATTCTTCAAGCAATTTCTAATTTTTTAAAGCATCCTTTTTGTCTCATTACACAACCTTGAAAGTTTAAAATAGACTGATTTACTGTAAGAAGCATTAAGTAAATGCAAACTCTTATTTTTAATAACAGTAGCTTAAATTTCATGTGAAATCACATCAGCCCTCCAACATAATTAAGTTTATGGTTTTTTTGCACTTTAAATGTCCATGATGTGCATACTTCAGCAGCAATGCTGATGTGGATTGGTGTCTGTCAGCAGTGCAGACACCGTAGAGTAAGAAATTGCAAAACGCTATTGTAATTTATCAGAAAATATACATTATAGCAAAGCCTGTTTTACTTTATTTTGGGAAGGATAAAGATCTGATGAGTTTGAGTGAAAATTCTAATGAGGATCCAAGTGCGAAGTAAAGATAGTATGGTGATTGCCTAGACCCTTGTCCTTTGCAGTGGTCATCTAGCACCTCTTGCAGTTGAATTCCCTTTGAAATTTATAGAAGGGAATTTGTGCTTCAAATCAAAGTATAAGAGCTCCTACAATATGTACCCCATGATTTAGTTTAATATCATAAAAAAACCCATAACAAGTAGAAACTGCAGGTGCTTCCTTTTACTGTACAATGTAAAAAGAAAATGTAAAATGGACAAGCTTTTGACAATCATGTTCTCTTCATCAAGCTGTTATTGTTATTTTAGTGAGTCCAGTAAAAAGAATTATCTCTAGCTTCTTGTTTTTACTTCTTTGTATACTTGATGAATACGATTACCATTTTTACCTTATATTTAAGCCACTCTGCTATAATCCAGTACTCTGCATAAGAGCTTGACTAGTAGCATCCTCCCACCCCCTTCTCTACAACCGTTTTTCAGGAACATGATTGTGTCTTTCAGGAGGTTCAGTGAATGCATTGTTTGCCATTTTCAGCTTTGTGCACAAGTGCAAATTGGCCAGGATGATTAAGCTGTAGCTATTAATTATAGATTAGTAGTAAACTACTTTTTTTTTTTTTAAATGAAGACCTCACACTAACCCAAAATAGCATTTTTTTTGGTAATTGGATACCTTTCTGTTGTAAACATATCATATCCCTAGGAAAAAAGTCTTGAGTTAAAAAGGAAATTATTTTGTTACCCACTATATATTTCCTCCAATAATTCTGTTTTTCCATTCTTCCCTCTGACCAATAAAGAGAAACTGACTCTTTTTCAAAAAGGATTAAAGAAGTTGGCTCAGCACCTCAGTTCTGTGTCTACCAATTCTACCATAACTGAAGAAATTAGTGGAGAATAGTAGTTACTCTGGAGAAGAAACCAAAGACATCTGTACTCCCTTATTCTCACTTTGGGATTTTTATGCACTTTGATCATGATGACCACCCTAGAGAAAAAGGTGAGGGAGGGAGGAAGGATAAAAAAGGGATGAAAAGAAAAAAGAGAGTGGTGATTTGACTGATGATGCATAAACACACATTTTTGCTATGCCTTTATCTGTTTTATACTTTATATGTCCCACTGATGAGAGAAATGATTTGAGATGTAAATTGTCTTACTTTGATTGAACCAGGGAGAAGATGTCATGTTACTCATCTCATTAGCATAGAGCATTGTGCTTCTATGGTGAATTATGGGACTATAGCTTTCGAAGAGATTCTATAATGTCCCTTAGTAACCTATTCCCAATTTGTGATAGGTGATCTTCACAGGAAAGGAATATTTTTTCTTATTTCTTTTATAATTTGCACTCATATCTCCTTCTGTAACAAATATGAAATGTTCACTTGTAGGGTCAAAATGGTTCAAACTTGTATATCATCTCTATTATTTAGAATTAAATTAGAGAATTATTGTCATCTTGTAATAGAACTCACCTAAATGATTAGGGTGTGGAGATGATTGAGGAGGAAGAAAAAGTTCTATGCTGTGTTTTGAAAATGTCTTATTTTTCTATAGTTGAGCTGAGCTTCTGGAGTGTCAGGCCTCCTTAAAACTGGAAGGAGAGACTTGGTGACATTTAAGAGAATATGCCCTATATGAGAAAGTGATAAGTGAATGGAAATTAAAACAAAAGAATTGAAAATAGACCTGCAATCAGTCTATCCGGGTATCTCAATAAGCCAGGAACATTTTTTCATAGGAAATTCAGGACAGATATCACAGCCCTGCCATGACAGCAGGGCCTTCCCCCCCCCTCCGCCCCCTCCCCTTCTATTAAATCTACATTTTGAAGGTGGATGGTGCTGACTCATAAATTAAATTGGAGTAATACATACAGTGTATATATATATTTCTGTCACTTTGTCTCAAATTAAACACGAACCTTCTCCCCTGACAAGATGATAGAAAAGTTAATTGCTCGCCCTGGCTTTAAATTGGAATTTGAATTTGCAAAATGCTAAAGGTTTATGAGATCTAAATCATGAGGAGCTTAAATTACATTCCTGTGATAAAATATTAATAAATCAATTAAAACATAAGCCGAGTATAATATTACTTTTTTGTAGGAACCTTGAACACAATAATTCATTAGGGTGTAGTGCAGTAACAATTATTGTATCTTTTTTAATTTTCTTTTTATTAGTTTTTTTTTTTTGATAAATACATCATCAGATAATGTACCACATGGCAAATTAACATTACCCCAGTACAGAATCCAGAAACTTCCATGCACCCTTACATACAACCCAAGAATATCATCCTGAGGAGAGCTCTCCATCCCTGAATGATATACTGTTACTCACCCTTATTGGCTTTAGCTGCTTTTTTTTTTTTTCAGGAGGGTGAGCAGGTTCTGTCTTGGAGAACATCTGTATAATGCCAGGACAGACATTTTGTGGTTTCTTAATTCTCTACTTTTAAAAGATGAAATCACAAATGCCCTCTTGTCTGATTTAGAGCATAGTATTTGAAAGAGATTCAAGATCATCTGGTTCAGTCACCTCATGTTATCCAATAGGAAAGGGCCCAGAAAGATAGAGCCTTATTCAAGGTTACATAGCTAGTTAGTGGATCAACCAGTATTCAGCTGCAAACCTCCTGACTCACATACAAAATACTCTTTGTAATATAGCTTTTTTGGGGGGAATGGAATGACTTGAAGAATCAGCTAGGTGCATGATAGATAGAGGTTTGGGCCTGGAATCAGGAAGACCTGAGTTCAAATCTATCCTCAGATGCTAATTGTGTGACCCTACCAAGTCACTAAACTGTCATCTCCTTCAGCTTTCTCACCTGTAAAATCTGTAAAAAAAATCTGTAAAAAAATCTAATAATAGCACCCAACTTCCAGGGTTGTTATGAAGATAACATCAGATGATATTAGTCAAATGTCCTTCAGACGTTAAAACAGTATATAAAGGTTAATAATAGACAAAAGGCCTAGTACAAAAGAACATGGGAGTTTGGTGTTTTATATACTGCTCCCTCCATCCTAATACTTTTTTTCCCCCACTGGGAGCTTGTTCTTCCTTGACTGGACATCAGTCATTTAGGGACAATTTTCTAAGAGATCCTGTGGCATAAACACATTTCCCTGCAGCTATCAGGAAGGGGTTCCTTTGGCAAAGGGTCTCCTGCCTTCTCCTGCTATTCCTCAAATGAAGAAGCAGCAATGGGAATCCTTATATCCTACAGAGTGCTGAGGAAAGCTTCCAATGAGAAGGATGACAGCCTTCCTCTTCAACTGAGTCTCTCTCCATACAATAGTGTATTGCATTGACCAGCACCAATTTTATTTCAACTCTATCATCTAGCCTGAGGCCCAGTGATTCCCTTACCCTGAGTTCCATTTCCCTGAATCTAATCAAGAAACCTTTACATTTATTGTTGCCCTATGTGTTTTTAAATCAAGAGCCACTTTATTCTGTCAGCCTGACTTTTCTTTTTAGAACTGAATTGATAGGCTATGTGACATGTTGATGAATGGGAAGAACTGCAAACTTGTGGGCAACATACCTGGGTGCAAATTCCAACTCTAAGATCAGCTTTATAAACAGGCAATTATTTAACTTCTCTGATTGTCAGTATTTTCATTTACAAAATGGATATACTGTTATTGCATAGCCTATCTTACAGAATTTTTAAAAAAAGAAAATGCCATGGAAACCATAAAATATTATATAACTGTGGATGATTACAATTTTTTCACCTACATTGGACTATATATCTGAGTGGCTTCCATCAGAAGCCCAAACCTCTAAAATGGTCATTCATTCTTATGGGTTTTCTAAGGTCTCTTTCAGCTTTAATATTATTTTTCTGTGATTCTGGCTAAAGAGGAGACATTGGTAGGAGACAGGGTGCAGATGAAGTGTGTGGACATTCCTTTTGTCATTCATTATCTGGTTTCTCCTGTGACTGCTTACCCAAACCTCCAAGGGATGTAAAGCTACAGACAAGTGATAATTCTGCAATCATCCCACAAAGAACAAGCCCCCCCATATAATACACGTCTTTTGGGAATCTCACGGGACCAACAGATGTCAGTTAAAGAAAACCTACACAGAAGGAAAGAAGATCCAAATAACTGTAATTATAATAGAGCTCCAAGTCTTTATTAGAATCATTTTGTGCTTCATTTTGCTCTTTCAGAATGATCTAGGCAAGTCAACTTAATACCAGTATGCTTCTATTATCAAAGCCTGCCTTTAACTAGCCCATGGTTTAATTATTGCTCTCAAAGAGAAGAATGGATATCTATTTATTCCTGCAATCCTCTGGATTGTGTGCAAATCTGTTTTATCTTCTCTTTTCATGATGCTTGTAGTAGCATATTAAATGAAATAAAGAATAAGGGGTTTTGAGTTCTGATCTTGGCTTTCCCTATAGCAAGTGGCAGGAGGTCCAACCACTTTTAATTTTCTCCTCTGTAAACTATTGATACACCATGATAATTTATACAGCTCCTCTTAAACTTTTTGTACTCATAACCCCTTTTCTCCCAAGACATTTCTACAGAGCCCTGGATGGTTAGGTATATAATATAGGTATGCACATCAAACATTTACTTATAATAAGTTATAATTTCATGACCTCCATGTTGTTATAAGATCCCATATGGGGTTGTGAGCCACAGTTTAATAAGTTGGGATCTATACCATCAATTAAATCAATTATCAATTAAATTAAAAATCAATTAAATGATTATGAAGTGCTCTGACAAAATATAAAAGGATACATAAAGATTGTCTGAAGATAATCTTTGATCAACTATAAATAGTCCTAGACAGCCATAGATAGTTTCTGCTTGAATTGACGTCATAAAACACCCATTTATTATTATCATTTTGACATAAATATGGTTCCATCCATACTTTATAAATAAAAATATGCATTCTCTTTTAAGGTTTTAGTCTTTAACTTGAGAGTAAAATATGGCAAAATTGAAATAGAAGAAAGGAAGCTTCTAGACACATTAAGTCACTGACAGGTATAAAAAGAAAGTTTTTTGAGGAGAGTCTTGAAAAAGAGTGAGCAGATTCTTAAATAAGAAAAAGACTATCTTGGTAGATTGACTTCTTATTTTTTTCTAGAGATTTCCTATTCCACAAGTTTCCAGAACCCAACTGAGAAAGGGAGAGAGATACAATTGATCTTAAAGTGTTTGTGCCCTTTACCTCTTCATTCAAAGCCTTTTTATTCTTATTTTAGATCTTCTATTGGACTTGGCATCCAGTTCCCTGACTCAAAGTAAATCTAAACCATAAAACTAGAACGTGTTTAGAGGCAGGAACACTAATGGCAAGAAGAGCCAAGGGGAATTTTTTTTTTTAAAGTTATTAAAACAGACATAAGAATTAGATCTCCAAAAGCAAAAAGATCATACAATCATTCATGATAGGGACAAATGGTCTTACACATTCCTAACCCATTATGTTATCATGGGATTGGATATTTAAATCTGGAAGGGCCATAATGATGCCCCTGAATAATCAATTATAATAATCACATACTTGGATCATATTTTAAAGATTAAAAAGTGCTTTGCTCAATAATCCTGTGAAGTAGATCTATAATTTTAAAAGTGGAAGAGACTTTGAAAGTGATTTAGTTCGACTGACTTATTTTACAAATGAGGAAACAG
Source organism: Antechinus flavipes (assembly GCF_016432865.1). Classification (NCBI taxonomy): domain Eukaryota; kingdom Metazoa; phylum Chordata; class Mammalia; order Dasyuromorphia; family Dasyuridae; genus Antechinus; species Antechinus flavipes. Next base: position 307,987,866 of record NC_067400.1, on the reverse strand, counting down.
GATCTAATAGAGGTTGTGATAAACTGTCCACAGTCCTATGGCCAGGAAGGACAAGAGCCAGGATGTGAAACCAAGTCTTTTACCTCAAAGCTGCCCCATTGTCTTTGTTTTATAGTTACTCTTAAAGAAGTCACAGAATTCCTTGTTATATTAAAAATTCCAACAAAAATATTTAAAATTTAAATTTTGACTTTGAATTAGGGTACTCTTTAGTTATAAAAATCCATGCATAGGTAACCTTATTTTTGATGGTACTAAAGAAATGAGCTGGGGGGCGGAGCCAAGATGGCGGAGCAGGCACACACGACTCTCTAAGCTCCTCTCATTACCCTCATAACCAACTATTTAATCCAGCCTCAAAAATAACTCTTCACTGCTTAAATTCATGAAGATAAGAAGCACTACAACTTACCAGCCGATCCGGAAGCACGCCAGGAAAGGTTTGTCCTGAGGGGCCAGGAACAGACTAGCACAGGTAGCCAGAGGCTAGCGTCCTGAGCAGACTAGGGGCGGGGGTGATCTCTGTGGCTAGAGAAGTTATAGGGACCACTCTGCTATAGACTAACTGCTCTGCCTTGATTACAAAGCAGTAAACTGGCAGAGAAGTTAAAGCCTAAAACAGAGGGTCCTCTAAAAAACGCCAGAACCTAAGGAGATCTGGCTGTAACCCCTCAAACCCGGAAGTGACTCAGGCAGACTTTACCTCAGCCCTGCGGCCATATCCAGCAGTTCGGGGCTTTTGCAGGGGCAGTTACTAATCTGCACAACAGTGGGGCACAGCCTGGGCAGCTATAATCGGCAGTGTGGGGGGCTCGGCCTGGGGCAATAGAACCTCCCCAGCAGACTGTGCTTCCCGGGCAGACACTTCAGGTCTCTGCAAATCCATTCACTGCTCAGCTGCTAATAACCATAGCCCAGGGGCAGGGTTTGGCTTGGGGAGTGAAACTCTCACTGCTAAGTGTCTAGCCCCAGGGCAGTCATTATCTCACACAGCTGAGGTTCTTTGAAAGGCACTTTCCCAGCCCCGCCCTGCAGGCCTGAGTTACTTTCGGGTGGGGAACTCTTTCCCAGAGCACTCCAGTACCTTGCTGCTTTTTGTAGCCAGTCGACAGGACAGCTACCCCGTCCATATACTTTTCACTGCTCTGCAGAGGAAGCTAGTAACCTCCTGGCTCTGAAGGCAGACCTTACAGGCTTTAACAAAATGAGTAAAAAAATCAAAAGAACGATTGATAGTTTCTACACAGAAAGAGAACAGCTTTTCAACCCTGAAGAGACTAATAGCAGACAGGCTCAAGACGATTGTTGGTCTCCAATACAAAAGGCTCTCCTAGAAGAGACTATTAAAAACCTTAAAAGAGAGCTAGAAGAGAAATGGGGAAAGACACATAACTCACTAAAAGAAAAATTTGATAAAGTGGAAAAAGAAAACAACTTCCTGAAATGTGAATTGGAAAAGGTAAAAAACAGAGTTTGCGAATTGGAAAAAGAAAATGACTCACTAAAAAAAAAAAAAAAAAAAAATTAGTGAAATGGAAAAAAATTCCATAGAGCAAAACAACTCAATTGGACATATACAAAAAGAAGTAAAAAAAGCTAATGAAGAAAATAACTCACTAAAAATTAGAACTGAACAAATAGAAATGACTGATTCATTGAGACATCAAGAATCCGTCAAGCAAAACCAAAAAAATGAAAGATTGGAAAAAAATGTCAAATATTTACTTGGAAAAACAACAGATCTAGAAAATAGATCTAGGAGAGATAACCTGAGGATCATCGGACTACCAGAAAATTATGATGAAAAAAAGAGCCTAGATACTATTTTACAGGAAATCATCAAAGAGAACTGCCCAGAAGTAATAGAACCGGAAGGGAAAATAGGCGTTGAAAGAATTCATTAAACACCTTCTGAAAAAGACCCTAAAATAAAGACTCCAAGGAATATTGTGGCCAAACTTCAGAATTTCCAGACTAAAGAAAAAAATTTACAAGCAGCCAGGAAAAAACAGTTCAAATACCGAGATGCAACAATAAGAGTCACGCAAGATCTGGCTGCCTCAACATTAAAGGATCGAAGGGGCTGGCATCAGATATTCTGAAAGGCAAAAGAACTTGGAATGCAGCCAAGAATAAACTATCCAGCTAAGCTGAGTATTTTTTTCCACGGAAGAAGATGGACATTTAATGAAATAGAGGAATTCCATCTGTTTCTAAGGAAAAAACCAGACTTAAACAAAAAATTTGATCTTCAACAACAGGAATCAAGAAAAGTAGAAAAAGGTAAAAGGAACTCTTGAGAACTGTATTTCTGTTGTGAATATACATAAAAACCATATGTATAATTTGATCTTACCGATATAACATAAAAAAGGGAAGTAGAAATGGAAAGGGGATAGTGTCAGAAAAAGGGAAGAAGGGAGATAAAAAGAGGGAAATTACATGCAACAATGAGGCAAAGGAAATCTATCATATATGAGGGAACTTAGAGAGGGGGAGGAACATTGTGTGAATCCTACTCTCATCAGAGTTGGCTCAAAGAGGAAACAATTGACATATTTGTTTTACACAGATTCTTTTCTCACTTCATTAAAAAGTGGGAGAGGAAAAGGGAGAAGTAAAAAGAGTAATAAGGGAAGGGTACAAGAAAGGGGAAGGGATTCAAAGGGAGGAGGGAGGAATACTAAAGAGGGAGAGCTGTGCGACGTTAGTGGGGCCAATAGGGAAGAAGGGAAGGAGGGCAAAAAAAAAGAAAAGTATAATCTGGGGATATTAGGATGGCAGAAAATGCAGAATTGGTTATTTTAATCGCAAATGTGAATGGGATGAACTCTCCCATAAAGAGGAGGCAGATAGCAGACTGGATCAAAAGTCAGAACCCTACAATCTGTTGTTTACAGGAAACACATTTAAAACAGGGAGATACATACAGACTAAAGGTAAAAGGCTGGAGCAGAATCTATTATGCTTCAGGTGAAGTCAAAAAAGCAGGGATAGCCATCCTTATCTCAGATCAAGCAAAAGCAAAGATTGATCTAATTAAAAGAGATAAGGAAGGAAACTATATCTTGCTTAAGGGTACTATAGACAATGAAGCAATATCAGTATTAAACATATATGCACCAAGTGGTATAGCATCTAACTTCCTTAAAGAGAAGCTAAGAGAGTTGCGAGAAGAAATAGACAGCAATACTATAATGGTGGGAGACCTCAATCTTGCACTCTCAGATTTAGATAAATCAAATCACAAAACAAATAAGAAAGAAATCTGGAGAAAACTGAATGGTGACAGAAAGGAGTATAATTTCTTCTCAGCAGTTCATGGATCCTACACAAAAATTGACCATATGTTAGGACATAAAGACCTCAAAATTAAATGCAGGAAGGCAGAAATAGTAAACGTTTTCTTTTCAGACCACAATGCAATAAAAACTACATTCAACAAAAAGTTAGGTGTAAATAGACCAAAAAGTAATTGGAAACTAAATAATCTCATCTTAAAGAATGATTGGGTGAAACAGCAAATTATAGACACAATTAATAATTTCACTCAAGATAATGACAACAATGAGACATCATATCAAAATTTATGGGATGCAGCCAAAGCAGTAATAAGGGGAAATTTTATATCCTTAGAGGCTTACTTGAATAAAATAGAAAAAGAGAAGATCAATGAATTGGTCCTGGAACTTAAAAAGTTAGAAAAAGACCAAATTAAAAACCCCAATCAATTACTAAACTTGAAATTCTAAAATTAAAAGGAGAAATTAATAATATAGAAAGTAAAAAAAACTATTGAACTAATAAATAAAACTAAGAGTTGGTTTTATGAAAAAACCAATAAAATTGATAAACCTTTGGTAAGTCTGATTAGAAAAAGGAGAGAGGGAAATCAAATTGGCAGTCTTAAAAATGAAAAAGGAGAACTTACCACTGATGAAGAGGAAATTAAAGAAATAATAAGGGGTTACCTTGCCCAACTTTATGCCAATAAATTTGATAACCTAAGCAAAATGAATGACTGCCTCCAAAAATATAGGCTTCCCAGATTATCAGAGGAGGAAGTAAATTGCTTAAATAGTCCCATTTCAGAAAAAGAAATAGAACAAGCTATTAACCAACTCCCTTAAAAAAAATCCCCGGGACCAGATGTATTTACCTGTGAATTCTACCAAACATTCAAAGAACAATTAGCCCCAGTGCTTTATAAACTATTTGAAAAAATAGGGAATGAAGGAATCCTACCAAACTCCTTTTATGACACAGACATGGTACTGATACCTAAACCAGGTAGGTTGAAAACAGAGAAAGAAAATTATAGACCAATCTCCCTAATGAATATTGATGCTAAAATCTTAAATAAGATATTAGCAAAAAGACTATAGAAAATCATCCCCAGGATAATACATCATAGTGACAAAGCACTTAATAACACAGGGGGCTATGCGGAGAAGGAGTAGGAACAGAAGGACAGGATCCGCAATCCCCAAGAGGAGAGTAGAGAGCCAAGGGGACCAGCTATGGAGCGATTGGTACCAAGGCACTGAAGCCTTGAGACCAGCCTCACATTCATCTAACTGCTTTCTTAGGGAAGCTAGAGATTCCCTAATTACACCTGAGCAATTTGCATAGAAACAACAAGCCTCCCCAGGGCCATACAGAAACCTCTCTGCTTCATGAACAACAGGTCTAACCCTCAGTGGTTCTACAGCACAACTTCTGCTAGGGAATCCACTGACTTTTCTAAATGGGTGATGAGACTCTCTAGACTAGAGTCTGTATCAGCCTGAGAGCTAAGAAGGCAAATGTAAGGCTGGAGAAACTGAGGCAAGATAGAGGTCAGAGAGCTCCCAACATTCTATTAATTGGAGAGTTTGATTGACTGGACAGGACTCTATTAGACCAAGTCAGAGGCGGGGTCAGAACATTGAGAGTGGGAACAGCAATCTGGTTCTGACACTGGTGGGAGACACTGGACATTGTGATAGGAGTCAGGAAGTCTGAACTCCCCCTTATCTTGAGTCTCACATTAACAATTTATAACCTTAGAGCAAGTGGCCCTCATTCTTAATGAACCAGAGGGTGGTTTCGCAACTAAAGGGATTGAGGCAGAACAGTTAAGGAAACTGAGGCAGAACAATTTAGGGAAACTGAGGCAGAACCAATTACGGAAACTGAGTCCTATGTGAAGCAAATAAACCAAAATAAAACTAGATAAGAAAAAAAAATGTAAGGACAAGTCTCTCACTGATAACCCCAGAGTTAACCACAGTATCAAGGCTCCCCGTTGCAAGCATGTCAGGTCCTCTGCAGTTGGGGCACCATCTCAGCCAGAGAATCCAATTTGAGATGGACAGTTTACTGTGAGTTAGGTGATCTTCAGTCATTTGTGCACTTAATTCAGCCTCTGCTTACAGAGCAGCAGGACTCAAGGGTTTAAGGCACATTCAGAGGGGCAGCCCTCTCCATGGGAGAAGGGTGAGGCTTGGAGTAGCTTCACCCACCCAGAAGAACAGACAGGGCTCCAGAAAGGATCAGATTGCAAAGCAGATTATACACAGTTAGACCATCAAGGCAGGCAAACCCCAAACTTTTAGATGCCTGATATCAAACTACAAGGTCCTTTGAGATTGCTGAAATACTAATTAATGAACTGGGGTTACAGGCCTGAAAAAACAGATCAGAGAGACTACCAGTCCCAAGACAGGTGTCTGATTTCTGGTTGTTTCTTAAAAAAAAAAAAAATAATAATCCCAATAACTGAGTCTGCCAGGGCAATTCTGACAGAATAAGGGGGTTCCTATTCTTTTAGGTATTTTTAGAAAAATATACCAGTTTCCCCAATGTTCTATCTTATCCTCCCTTTTTTTTTTCATGGAAAGAAATTATCAAATGACCATTCCACATATAAATCCCAAGAGTGAATCAAAATCCCTATACATAACAGACTAGTACAGTAGCATTTCCTAAATATCCCACAAACATGACAGCAACAGTTACATAGTTTTAACAAATCTCATCCCAAATCTTAAACACACAGTAATAGATGACCTAATCAAGGTTTAACAGTCAGTCATCAACCATTCCCACAGTCCCCCTTATCAGTCCATCAGGTGTGAGGGGACAATGTTTCTCAGTTAAAACTGCATCCTGGCGAAGATGGTCAGTAGCTCTCAGTCCATGCAGAGGATAGGTGTGCCATGCTGACAGTCAAAGCTGATCAAGGTCCCAAAAGCAAGTCAATATCCATGATTTGACACAAATCTCACAAATAAAAGTTAGAACAGTCTGAGATAAAAAGACTGGTCCACAAGACTGTTGCAAAATGTGAAGAGCCAGCAGCAGCTTCCTATGTGAAGAGACAGGCACCAGCTGTAGTCTCAAGTCTTAAAGCAGTTAGATCTCACAGACCACTGTTAATTGTCCTCTTATCACTTAGAAACCTTAAAAAAACCACAAATACCCAATAACAGACAGATGACCAGGCCAAATACTTAATTGCCTAAGCATTTAGGATACAATGATTACATATAATCAGACTGAAAACAGCAAGGTATGACATAATTGAATTGCACTAACAATCCTATTGACCATTGCTCTGACCATAGAAATCAGTTATGGGAGGAAAAATTGCAAGAACTTAACTGTAGCATAACAGAAGCAGTCAAAACTCAACCTTCAGCACATACAGGATAAAATAGCTTTAACCCAGTTTTATTCCAATAAATTGTCCCACTACCTGTCAGAGAGTGGAGCTTTTAAACTCCCATAAAGCATTAACTAATTAACTATAAGGCCAAGAAATTTTATCTCCAATAACAAGTTCCATTAATCAAATTTCTGATAAATACTAAACAAATATTTACCATAACCTTATAGTGATAACAGTAAGAAATTTGTCTCAATAAGCTCACAACTTAAATAATTATCCAAGTAGATGTTTCATAAGTGAACATTATACATACAAATCAGTTTGCTTTTAAAATACCCAATACATAGAAAAATACCCCAAATTGCATATTGTCCATAATAGAAACATTCTCAAAAGGACAAAGAAAAACTATTATTTTCAGAGGCCCTTTAAATAACCTCAGGATGACCCAATACAATCAATTAAAAACTTATACAGAATGACCAAATACCACATAAGAGAATTTGAAAGATTCTTTAAATTTTTAGAAATAATCCTACCAAAGTATGGATCACATTTATGACCATATTTCTCAAACAAGAAAACCATTATGTATCAAGAAACACATATTCAGTCATTTAACCTAAAAGTAAGTCTGTCCCTTTAAATCAATTTGCTGTACCAGCAGTAACTTGATTTAAAAAAAAAAAATGGCTGGAACACATAGTGAGGTGAGAGGAGGAGAGGATTCCAAGTGGCCACCCTTCCCCCACTCTTGCACTCCTGGACAAAAATTTCCTTAGGTTCCCCCACTCAATTTCTTACACGGGAATCCTTCTCAAGATTTAGCCCATCAGTTTATTTATTTTCTCCCAATATCAACTTTCTTCCTAAATCCATCAGTTTCCCAACTTTTTCCTTCTCTTATGCTACATACTTAAACAGTCTCCAACAACTTTAACTAGCTAAAGTAGCAGAAAGCAGTGAGGGGTGGGTGAGTCGAATCTTTATCTTTGAAGACAAAAGATCCTCTTCTGTTTCTCTCTCCCCCACATTCTTCTTTCTGCTGCCAACAACATCCTACAAACCAATCCTTCATAAATCACCTGCATTCTTCTTTCCAGTTCTCTTCAAAACTTTTAAGATTCACAATACAGTGAATAGCTAGATAACTCCATAAAACATAACTTACAATGTTATCATTTAAACTGAATCAAACCAAGCTTCTTCCTTTTTTTCTTTTTTTCCCTGCCTGAGTGTTTGCCTAACCACAGTTAGCATCTCTCTTATCTGTCCAGGCAGAGCTTGAATTGTATTGCCCTTTCTCTTCCTCTTTAACTAAATCAGGCTGCTTTTTTTTTTTCTTTAGTAATAAAGGTATTGATATGCAAAGGCAATAGCAAAATTGTATTTCCCATAATTTCAGAATCATGCCAATATTCCTAATCAGTTTTTTTTTCTTCCTGAGTTTCAATCAGATAAGGTTTTATTGCCCTCTACTCTAGCAGGCTCTGAAAACTGCTTTAAGGGGGGGGGGGGAAGAAAAAAAAACAAAAAACAAAAAAAAAAAACCTTTCCTGTCAGTTTAAAATGGCCATGTTCCATTTACTTACAAATTAGTACAACAGGTTAAAACATTTAAAATCACAAGCAAATTTTCAAATAACCAATTCCCAAATTTCTTAATCATTGTTCTTAAAACTTAACAGAGCTTTTAAATTAACAAAACAGACAGGACAAATCACACAGAACACATACAACTAGAAGAGTGCCCCCAAAAGGTAGAATCAGATCAGACCAGATGTGTCCAGATTTAGACACCCATGACCATCTCACAGCATTCTGTGGAGATTGGCAAGGGAGCTTACTGCATCCAGCTTACTCCATTTGCTACAAATACAGGAGTACTCACCAGACCAGACAGGTGGCTGCAGGATAGTTAGGCAGCTGCAGGGGCCCCTCAAAATCTTATTAACCAGAACTGGCTTTGAGGATGCTCTGTGCCAGTTTTGAACAGAATTACAAAATTTGGGTCTCACTCTCCTGCTCCGCAGAAAGAGATTTCTGGAAACTGCGGCTGAAGACATCTCTCGATGGCCATCCCCTAGGATCCATAACCTCTTTTGCCCTCCAGGGAGAGGGACTGGCCGTCAGACTGAACCAAAGGCTTATCTCGATGGAACCTTCAAATGAAATGGACAGACACGAGATAGACAGCTCAGACCAGATTATTTAATTTAAAGCATCCTTTAATAGCTGGCCGGCCAGGACTGACCTCCACTAGACAGGCTAGAAGAGATCAGCCCCGAACCTTTAGTGAGGTACACTTTTAAGCGCGTTTACCACATCGTGGTACAGCCTTGCAGTTACAGATTTCAGAAATCACTGACACAGTTTCTTGTTTACAATGGGGATATATCTGGATGGGAGTGAGCACACAACGGAAGCTGTCGACATATTTTGCAATGTTGTCTAGGGTCTCATGAACCGGAGGATGGGGCCCAGTCTGAACATAACACTTCCCTTAATTTAGTTTGAGCAACGTCTGTCTATAAGCTTGAGGCCCCTTGACTCAGTGATGAGAGGGCCAGTCTTTTGTCCATTTCAGATCCAACCATTCTGGAGAGCAGTTTGGAACTATGCTCAAAAAGTTATCAAACTGTGCAGCAGTGTTTGATCCAGCAGTATTTCTACTGGGATTAAAACGCAAAGAGATATTAAAGGAGGGAAAGAGACCTACATGTGCAAAAATGTTTGTGGCAGTCTTTTTTGTAGGAGTAAGAAACTGGAAAATGGAGAATGGCTGAATAAATTATGGTATATGAATGCTATGGTGTTATGGGCTAGAACTCTATTTGAAATAAGGATCCTTACAAGGTGGTAAGTGGAATTAATAAGATAATGATTATCTAGTTTAGCATGGTGATTAATAGTCAAGTATGATTAATTTAATTTATAACAAATAATGATTCCCTAGTTATATAATGATTGGTTTATACTCAGTACACTGTAAATGATCTAATTATAATAGAACATATAAATTAGGACAAACTCAGCCAGGGTGGGATGCAGAGACAGATTCATTCTATTGTCCACCTTTGTGGTGGCTGGAAGCTGGAGCACAAGCCCTTGGACTCAGAGAGAGATTCACTCCATCTCACACCACCGTGGTGGCTGGCCTGTCCTCCTGCATTTCCTCCACTAAGACCTAGCTAGCCTGGGCCCCAGGCAAGGAGACAATAAAGAATTTGGACTTTAACACCTGGCTATTCTTATGGTGATTACTCTGCTGAAAGAAAGGCTGCTCCTAGACAACCAGACCAGAACACTACACTATGGAATACTATTGTTCTGTAAGAAAAGACCAGCAATATAATTTCAGAGAGGCTTAGAAAGGCCTGCATGAACTATTGCTAAGTAAAATGAGCAGCACCAGGAGATAATTATACACAGCAACAATAAGAGTACATGAAGATTAATTCTGATGGACATGGCTCTCTTCAACAATGAAAGGATTCAAACCAGTGCCACTTGTTATGTGATGAAGAGAGCCATTTACACCCAGAGAGAGAACTATGGGAACAGAGTGTGGATCACAACATAGAATTCTCATTCTCTCTATTGTTATTTGCTTGTATTTTTTTTTTCTCAGTTTTTCTTTTCCTTCTTTCTTGATCTGATTTTTCTTGTACAGCAAGATAACTGTATAAATATGTATACATATATTGAGTTTAACATGTATTTCAACATATTTAACATATATGGGATTACCTGCCAGCTAGGGGAAGAGGTGGGAGGGAAAGAGAGGAAAAATTGGAACAAAAGGTTTTGCAAGGGTCAGTGTTGGAAAAATTACTCATGCATATGCTTTGCAAATAAAAATAAATAAAGTATATATCCAATGACTGCATCAAAGTAAGCATAAAGAACCAAAAACCAAACTGAATTCTGGTTAATTATATTGAACAAATTTGACTCTAAAGAAAAGTTGACAAAAGGGATGAATCTCCTCTTCATTGTGCAGTTGGAGAACTAAGTATGGAATATTGCAACATACTGTTAGATATAATTGATGTGTGTTGGTAAGTTTTGTTGAATTGTTTATTTTCTCTTTTTAAAAAACAAATCTATAAAAGGAATGCCTTATTGTATAGGAGAGAGGAAAGATATATATTCAGAAATATATGTGAATTCAAAACAAAAGCATCAATATAAATATAATATTTAATCAATAATTTAAATGGAAACCAGATAATCGTAAACATCATTATCACAGATCTTAGGATCATAAACTTACAGACAGAAAATCCCCAAAGGCTATATCATCTGATTGCATTTTATAGATGAGAAAAACAAAAGCCGTGGAAATTTGGTGACTTTTCAAATTTTTATCCAGGTGATCAGTATCAGAGATGGGATTTAAACTAATGTGTTGATTTCAAAGCCCAAGATCTTTCTATTATATTTTTAAAATTAGTACTACTAACTAAGTTAGAAAACTTCTGTTTTCTGTTACAAACATCACCAGAAACACAATTTAACTTAGATTACCAGGAATCATATATATTTGGGTGATGGATTTAATCATATACTACTTATGACCTATGTGACCAGATTAATCATTCTGCTACTGGGCTTTTGGAATATTTCATTTGCACTTTGTTATGGGTAAGACGCTATGAGGGTGCACTGGAGTTTAGAATTAACTTCCTTTGTTATTGTAACAGAGCTGTATTTCATTGAGTTCAAAGCTTTCTGTTTACTTAGATTCCATGTCTTGAGTGATGGGGGAAGTGATTAAATAGAACTGCTGATGAAGCTAGGGCCTGGTAAGGAAATTCTTTCATGATTTATGTGTTTTGTGGTTGCCATTGTTGTGGTTTGCTTTCATTTACATATATTTCTGTATGTGTTTACACACAAAAACCTCAAATACTTAAATCATTCTGTGATATGGATTTGGGAGTTTGTTTCAATGATAAAAATTGCATGTATATATATTTATCAATACATATATGTTTATTTGTAGTAGAACAAATATTTTATTTATTATAAAAACTGTAATTTTAATCCATCATATATTGGATTACTTTAAACCCCATGTGAAATTGAAGATTATCTGGAAAAGGAATATTTTGATAATTCCATGTAATAATTAGAATATAATGAAAGTTCTTTTTCTATAAAGAAATGTTATTTAATAAAACGTCACTGAGGAAGAAATTCTTTTTTTTTTTTTTTTGGCTGAGGGAAGATATTCTTTAGGTGTGTATCCCATCTTGGAGAGGAGAATGGAAGATACACTGATTTGCTCTCATTCACAGAGAAATCTATATACCAAAAGCAAAATCCAAACTCAAAATATTGTCTAGTTAATGTATGCCTGTTAATGTTATGTTAGGGTAAGCCTGAATATAAATGTAAAGAATTGTAAAATGTAAGGAATTATAAACAGTTTTTAAAAAATTCTTGGTGCCAAAAACAAAGCTCCTTTCACCTCAAAAGAAATGTTATGTGCTGAATTTCAAAGGGAGTAAGTGACCATGGTGAAATTGATATTTTTCTGGTTTTTCTAAAAGGCTCTACATTGCATATGTATCTTGATTGGCTAATGTGCCCTAATCTGTAATTTTACATATTATTTTGGTGAGTACCTGTTTTAGCTAAGCATATTCCAACTTCTAATTTTATATTATTTTTGCATTATTAATTTGTATATTTTACAATAAAATTTTAACATTCTTAAAATGGATCAGCCAAGATTACTTGTTTCTGCATAGGCTTCGTATTGGTCTGGTGCCATCTGTGGTTATGAAGACAAGTGTCCTGCTGGGGCAGAATAATCAAATCGGAGTTAATGGGGTGACTATCTAAGCTGAGCTCTTTGTCATTAAGGTCTGCTCTTGTGATAGTAGTCCGTTATCATGCTGATTGAATTGTAGGAAGTCATCCACCTGTGGCCCATGTTGGCAAGGAAGAGAGATTTGACTCAGGGTCCATGCTAACCTTTGGAGAGGGAAGAGGTATCTACCTCTGGGCAAATCAGCCCTTTGCTCTGCAGCCAAAGAGTAAACATTTAATGTCAGTTGTAGGTGAGGGATGATTCAAACATTACTTGGTCATTTAAGTTTCTAAGAGAAAAGTCTTTAAGAGAAGTGACTGAATGCAGAAGTCTGGAAACTGGGAGGATCTATTCCTTAGCAAGGATGAATCCCAAAGGGGTGGGAGATCAGAGCTGGGAAAAAGGTCAGGGCATGCTCACAGAGAGGAAACTGCGTGGATGATAAGACAAGATTTTGATACCTTCATGGTTTGCTGAGATGGAAACAGTGTACACTGAATCCTTTACTTCCATTTCAGGAATGATTTTCTAGTTAGACAGGAGCTATTGTAAGAATTTTCATGTCTGTTAGGGGCATTGAGGTTCTTACAGACTATGGTAAACATGATTTGGCTCACACGCTCTCATAATCAGGCTTACTTGCATCGAAACAGAGATTGCTCTATAGCAGTGCCAGGCCTCTAGCGGTACCAACTGTTAAATAATAAACAGGCCCTGTTTGTTGGCAGCCTGTCCCCCTCTGCCAACATGGAATACCCATTTTCTGGGTTTACCTACCTGCATGTGTTCTGAAACACAGACCAGTGTGCGTGTTGTGTGGAGGTAGTGGTGGCACGAAGGCATCAGTCTAAGTCTAATCTGCTTAGTTTATTATTCTCCTAGGACCTCGGGTGATGTAGCAAACACACAGTGCTCTGGCAGACCTAACAATGGCTGTGCTGTCAGTCTAGATAATATTACAGACTTTTGCATAAAGCTTCAGCTAATTGTTTTTCCTGTGTTCAATTTCTCTTCTTTATCTTTTTAAAATTCCTTTTAATGATTTTTTTTTTTTTTTGTCTTGCTTTGTTGTTCCATGGCCAGTTACTCCCTCATCAGCTGTTATATTTCCCAAAAGACAAAAGGGAGAGGGGGAGGGGGTTGATTGTTTTCACTTTAGGTGGAAGGATGCTCTGGGTTTAATCACATCAAAAGTTATATTGTAAACATGGATTTACCAAAAGTCTACAGGGTTCATTGCACAGTATTAGGTGCTTAAAGTTAACTTACTGAACCATGCTGTGTTACTACAGTTGTGCCACTCGTGGCAGGGTAAAGTTGGAGTTCTTCCCTGGATTCCAAGTATCAAATGATTACAGCACGTGCTGAGAGAGCAGTTCAATTAGTAAGGAAGAAAAAAAACGAAGGAATGAATGAAAGACCAGAAAGCTTATTACCATAGTTCTGGAGAGAAGTTGTAGATGTGTGAATAGAGAGAGGGAAGTAAGGAAGGTAGAGATATATAAGTAGAGGGAAGGAAAGAAGGAAAGAAAGCATAGGTAATGCAAATATAGAGAAGGAAGAAAGGAAGGAAGGAAGGAAAGAAAGAAGGAAGGAAGAAATGAGAGAAAAGAAAGCTTCTGCAGTAATGAACTGAATCAGCTACACCCAGTGAAAGAACTCTGGGAGATGACTATGAACTACTAAATAGAATCCCCAATCCCTCTTTATTGTCCACCTGCATTTTTGATTTCCTTCACAGGCTAATTGTACACTATTTCAAAGTCCGATTCTTTTTGTACAGCAAAATAACTGTTTGGACATGTATACATATATTGAATTTAACTTATGCTTTAACATATTTAACATGTATTGGTCAACCTGCCATATGGGGAAAGGGGTGGGGGGAAAGAAGGAAAAAGTTTGAACAAAAGGTTTTGCAATTGTCACTGCTGAAAAATTACCATACATATCTTGTAAAAAAAAAAAAAGCTATAATAAAAAAAAAAAAGAAAAAAGAAAGAAAGCTTCTGGAAGACAGCTCTTTGTTTAAGTGTTTAAGTGTTTCCTTTTGGATCCATTATACAGATTATAAAACATAATAACTTCATTTGACTATTGTTCCTTTTTTCTTAGGAGCACCACAATTTGACCACTTACTTTCATCATCAGCAGAATTGATTAAAAAACTGGATAATTAATAGAACCTGAGAGATAGAAGCTAATAAAGTTTGAATAGTTTAAAGCTGTGTACTCAAGTCAAGAAGATTTGTAATTCCTTAGAGTTGTTCATTATTACCCCATCCCAGCCATAATAGAACTCTTCAATCATTGGTGGAGTAGACATAATTTAAAAAAATATTTCTTGGTAGTGTGGAGTAAGGATACAGAAAATGAAATGTTATTGGAAAGACAATGGTTAATAGTATGTGAGAGAGAGAGTAATTTAAGTCTTGCAGTAATTTCAAAACTGGGAGAATGTGAGTCAGTCAATATACATTTATTAAATGCTTATTATGTGACAGGTGCTGTGCTAAAACTGGGCATACAGAGAAAGAATTTTTTTAAAAGCCCTTGTCAACAAGGAGCAAACATGCTCCTTAAGAAGAAAACATGAAAATACTGTAGCTAGGTACATATGCTATATATAAAGAGTAGATGGAAGGAAGCAACAAGTCAAGAGGACTCATCTTCATCAGTTTTTATGAAGATGATACTTCCTCATATATTTCCTAGCTGTGTGATCCTGGACAAGTCACTTAATCCTGTTTGCTTCAGTTTCTTCCTCTGTAAAACAAGCTGGAAAAGGAGCAACAAGTCAAGAGGACTCATCTTCATCAGTTCTTATGAAGATGATACTTCCTCATATATTTCCTAGCTGTGTGATCCTGGACAAGTCTCTTAATCCTGTTTGCTTCAGTTTCTTCCTCTGTAAAACAAGCTGGAAAAGGAGCAACAAGTCAAGAGGTCTCATCTTCATCAGTTCTTATGAAGATGATACTTCCTCATATATTTCCTAGCTGTGTGATCCTGGACAAGTCACTTAATCCTGTTTGCTTCAGTTTCTTCCTCTGTAGAACAAGCTGGAAAAGGAAAAGGCAAATGATTCTATTATTTTTACCAATGAAACCTCAAATAGGGTAGGAGAGAGTCTGATATGACTGAAAAAACAATTAAATACCATCCCCCCCCCCCCCCACCATCGTCAACAATAACAAAATGGAAGGGAATCCCAAAGGGGAAAGCAGAAACAACTGGAAAGTCTAAGAAAGCCCTCTTATAGAAGATGGGACTTGAGCTGAGACATAAAGGAATCCAGTAAAAGCAAGAGGTAGAGGTAATATGGTGTAGAACATATCATGCACAGGTAACAGGCAGTGTGAAAAGTCATAGAGATGATAGATGGAGTCCCTTGTTTGAGGAAGAAGACAATGTGTTTTGAATGTGGAAAGGAGTAAAGTGTCAAGATACTTAGAAGTGTAAGAAAGGCTATGGAGAGTTTTAAATGGCAAAATGAGGAGTTGACTTTTGATTCTGGAAGTTATATGGATCCACTGGAATTCATTGAGCAGTTGAGTGACATGATTTAAGGAGAATCACCTAGTTATCAGAGTGGAAGTTGCTATGCAGTAGAGAATTGCTTGAGGCAAGTTGACCAACCAGAAAGCAATTGCTATAGTTCAGGAGAGAAGTGGCGAAGTCCTAAACTAGGATTATTAGAAGTATAAAGAGGGACAAACAGGGAAAGATAAAATGTATTTTGAACATAGAAGTGAAAAGACTTAACAAAGGGTTGCATATGTTGTGGGATGACCATTTAAGGGTGTCCTGGAAGTGGTAAGTCTGACTGAATGGTGAATGAGAGTGGTAATGTCCCTTGCAGGAATAGGGAAATACAGAAGAGGAAAAGATTTTGTGAAGAGATGAGGAATTCTGCTTTGGACATGTAGAGACCATGAAGGTGTTTGTAGATTGGCCTGCATATAAATCACTGATTTTTTTTTTTTTTTCCTGGAGAAGTACAGATGGAGATCTTGGGATAGTTAGAGTAGTATGAGACGTTGATTCATGAGAGCATGGGGAATGTAAAAATTGGGGCATAATGCAGAAGCTTTGTGGATCTCTCTTGAAATCAAATGCCATCTTGTCTGGATACCCTCTGTACAGAGAGATTCCAGCATCTGAGGACAGAGATAACAGAACCCTGACAAATGCTGTATCTATGTCTTAGTTCTGAATCCTTGTTTTTGTCCTCATCAGAAAAAAAGAACACTTTGGGAAGTAGCCTGAAGCCAGAGTGTCAGGGTATGAGTAAGATTAGGCCCAAAACCCAAAAACTAAGTGCTATGATCTTGCTTTATATGTATTTATCACTTTGCAGTTAAAAATACATCTTTTATATTATATTATATATTATTATATCATTTAATCTCACAACAATCTAATAGGGGTACTTAGGGCAGGTATTATTATCCCTGTTTTAGATACTGACGAAATTAAGGTCTTGAGAGGTTAAAAATTACACAGCTAATAGATGGCAGAGATTTAACCCAGGTTTTTTGTCTGCATGGGCAGTGCCTTCTCCCATAATGCATTCATTACTGTCTTCAAATGGGTTGGCATAGGTTTGAGGCTGAAGGAACTTTCCCACATGCAACATTGGAAAGAAAAACATGAAGTGTGGACAAATACAATTAAGGGAAGGATGAAGATAAAAAGAAAAAAAATGTTTTGTTCATTTTCATGTATGTTATTCTGGGCTACTTTCTGGATTTGTTGTCCTTGGGGAAAGAGAAACAGAAAGAGGGGACAGCTGAGCAGTAACTATGCAGTCTTATCTGCCACTTTTGAGTTAATGCAGAAGTATTCAGGAGGGCAAAGAGAAGGATATATCATTATACTTAATTTCACAAGAGCACCATATCTCTACCATATCTAAGGGCCTAATCTTACTCATACCCTGACACTCTGGCTTCAGGCTACTTCCCAAAGTGTTCTTTTTTTCTGATGAGGACAAAAACAAGGATTCACAAGAGCACCATTATCTTCACATAAAAATGGGTGCTGACTGGATCCTATCAATAATCAAGGCCCTGAGACAACTAATTGCTACTCATCCAACATTCTGCCCCTTGCTGATGTGTCTCTGATGTTTTATATCTATAAGCATGTATTAATCATGATGTGTCATTTGTGTGGATTCATTCTCAACTATTAGCCTCACTCCTTCCTTTCAGACCCATTCTGGTGTTACAGACCCAAATGCAAGATCATTTGGAATAAGCGTTTCAGTTGGATTAAATAATAACTTGGTAAAATGAAATGTATTCCAGAATGAACAATCTTTATTTCTTTAGCTGATCCTTGTGTGGAAGGAATTTGCAACCTTGCACCATCCAGGTGACCCTCATATGCCTGCTCTCCTTAAATCTCCTCTTCAAAATATGAAACCTATAACTCATTCTAGGACTCTAAGTATGGTTATCACCAGGATAGAACATTCTAGAACTTGAGAGTTTATTCTTCTTGAGCTGTCTTCTTCGATAGAACTTTGGGAATAGCATACTACTTTGCTTTTTTTTTTTTTTTTTTTTTTTTTTAAATTCTGTGAAGTCTATTCTCCTACAATCAGTATACCATGCTTGCCTGACATATCTTTCCTTTGCTATCATATTCTAAAATGGAAGAGTCATTTCCCTCTAAAGTTTCCATAGAGTCTGCTTCAGCAACCTGATTCCTTGATGATCAGAATCCAGAATAGTTTCTTCAATCATTTAAGGAGATGAAATTCTCATAAATGTAAACCAAAAAATTATTAGTTCCTCTACTTTTGGCAGAGAAAAATCTCTAGCAGATAATTGAAATCACCTATTAATATTATAATTTGCTTCCATGACAGACTTGCCTTTTGTTTCTTAGACTCCTTGTATATTTTCTCCTTCTGTTAGGGTGGTCTGTAGTATGCTTTGACCCGTTATTTCTTCTGTGTGTATATATTTACCTGCTGTGTATTCTTGTCCCTTAAAAACTTTGAACATCTCTGAAAAAGTTGTATTATAAAGTTTCCCTTTATATATCCCAACATGAGTTGTTCACTACCTTGCCAAAAAGCCTGCTTATGTTCTTTGTTGTGGCTGTCTAGAGTTAGATAGACATCTTTCTCAATGTCTTCAGCTATAAACGTGAATAATGATAACATTTGTCTAACAGGGTTGTTGTGCGTATCAAGTGAGATATTTGAGAAGTGCTTAGCTTGTAGTAGAAATTTAGTAGTGCTCCTTCCCTTCCTCCTCCTCTTCCTCCCTCCCTCCCTTCCTCCCTCTTCTCCTCCCTTCTTTCCTCTCTCCCTTCCTCCTTCCTTTCCTTTTCCCCTTCTTCCTTCCTTTCCTCCTTCTTTCCTCTCTTCCTCCTTCTTTCCTCCCTCCCTTCTATCCTCCCTTTCTTTCCTTCTTCCCTTCCTTTCTTTCCTATTTTCCTTCCTTCCTTCCTTCCTCCCTTCCATCCTTCCTTCCTTCTTTCTTTCAAAATACATTTTTATTTTTACTCTGAAATATAAGAATCTCTACAATCTGGCTCTAACTGACTTTTCAAGTCTTATTTTATCCTATCCATTTTTATTAAAAAAAAATCAGTGTTTCAACCAAAGATATGCTGGCAAATGATTTAATAACTGGTTCTCCAGGAAAAAAAAAAATATGTGCATGATACTTTTTTTATCCCCACTTTTTTTAAGTCTTGATAACCAACAGAATCATAGATCAAGCTCTAATTTGTAATGTTTCTTAATTTCTCAAGTGTAAATGGTCATCCTGAAAATTTAATAATTAGATCTGTCAAGCTGGTTAGTTAATTCCAGCCCAATTGAAGCATTATCTGTTCCCTGATCTGTCTTTGGTCCCAATGGCTTCATACAGCATATCATATCAGTTATGTCTTACCTTCTCTCTCTCTTTCTCTCTCTATTTCAGTTCTTTTCTTCAAGATTCAGCTTGAATGTTGTCTCTAATGTGAAATCTTCCCAGTGATTTCCCCAGGTGAAAATAATCTCTTCCTTTTAAGATTTTCTTTTTGCATTTTATCTGAATTTCTCCTTTGTTTCTATCACATTCTACCCTGTTATCTATATTAAATCTATAAACAGTCCTCCAAATAGATTGAATGCTTCTCGAGTTCAGGTCCAATATAGATATCTGCATATAAGGATATACATCTATACATTTAATGCAATCTTTCTATTCTCAACATCTTATCACATTGCCTGATGCATCATAGGCCCTTGACTTATATTATATATGAATGAAATTGCTTAAGTAGGTATGTAAGTTGGGCCAAACAGCATTTGTATCCATGGACCCTAGAGGCAATTGGAATTTAAAGAGGGAATTTAAAAATTGTTTTGAGCTGGAATATAGTTTCCAAATGTGTGGTTTACACACACACACACACACACCCCAAACCACTTACTTGGGTATTTAAAATAGTTTCCAAATGTGTGGTTTACACACACACACACACACACACACACACACACACACACACACACACACCCCAAACCACTTACTTGGATATTTAAAACCTCGTATGTTTTATTCAAAAGATCAGTCGTCAGATTACTATCTAATGACACTTTATATGTGATGGAATATTTGTTACTATTCTTCAGTAGGCTCTCAGTTATCTCATATCCTGGTTTAAGCTGTATTTATAAAATGCCCTTTGCCTTTTTCAATATATAAACCTCTATATACATAGTTCTCTAATAATTACAACTTTCATAGATACATGTTTTAAGCAAGTAGAAAGATATACCTGTCACTGCTGACTTGTTATTCAGATCATCTTGTTTTCAGTCTTTTGCCAAAGCTATTGATATGCCTTTGACATTTGCCAAAAATTGTAATAGGGAAAGTGGCTAGAGGGGTCTTTAAACCTGTCTGATTTTTTCGCAGAAAGTATTCAAGAGCATTCTAGAATAACTGCTACAATTAAATTTAAGGCAAAGAAATTAAGCAAGTCTTCTTCCTAAGATAAACATTCCTTCTTACTTATGTGCCTTTTATTTACACCGTTCTAGTTAGAATCATGTTGTTCTCTGCTTACTTATACCATCTCATCTTTAAAAGACAGCTAAAATCTCTCTAGCTTTATAAAGCAAACCTTCCCTGATTGTTCTAACTTCTGGATTCTTCAGTTGTTTAACTTTTTTTGCTTAGTCATGACCACACATTTTAGCACTTAATTACTTAATTCATGTTAATTCTGGTTCCCCAGGTATATTGCAAGTTTTCTAAATGCAGAGTTGACAGCTGCTTCTTTAGAATCCTCATAGTACCTCATGTAATTCTGGGTGTAGAGTATATGCTCAATAAGTACTCGCCATTCATAGAATCAAGTGAAAATATTATCCTTCAGCTCATTTAATATGCTTTTAGTGATAGTGTATGAGGCAGATTTTTGGACAGGGATATTTTCAGATCTGGGTCACACTGAGTAAATATATGAATATATTTGATATAGTCCTGGGGATTAGGGGAAGTTCTGATAGCAACTTCATATGTAGGTAATTGTCTCTGGTAAAAGCTTAATTCGTGCCTCATCAGTGAGCAATGGGCATAATATTGTCACTTCGTTGTTACGTGAAACTTAGCATCTTGCTTCACTGTCATTATTAATTGATGAGAATACACTTCTAGGACAATTTAATTCACCTAAATTAGTTGTCACAATGCCTAAAGGTCATATTTGTAGAAAAAGTCTGAAGAAAGGTTAGCTAGAAAGTATATCATCAATTAATGAGTCCAAATACAGCACCAAAGAAGAAGAAGCTATTATAGATTTTTGTGAAGATCTGAAGTGTTTACAAGATATTTCTTTCTATACATATATATGTGTATATATGTATATGCCAATATATAATGCATGAAAAAAATGTAGATTTGGAGGCAAAAGACCTAGGTTAAAATTTTAGCTGTGCCAGCTATGTAAACTCAAATTCATTTTCTTTAAAAAAAAAAAAAAGGAAGAAGAGGCAGAAAAAGAAGAGAAGAGAATGAGAGGGAAAAGGAAAGGAGGGAGGAAAGGAGAAAGTTAGCAGGAAGAAGGGAAAAATGAAAGGTAAAGTAAATAAAAGGAAATGAAGGAAGGAAGAAAGAAGGGAATGAAAGGAAAGAGTAGGAAACGAAGGGAAAGAAAAGAGGAAGATAAAAGGACAGAAAGGAAAAATTTTCTGAAAAATAAAATGACAGACATATCCAAAAAAAAAAATCTGAAGTTATATATAGTGTTATATACTGTGAATTTGAATCTATGCAAAGTAGCAAGCATTCTTTCTCATGTCTCTTCTTCAGGGGAAAGTTTGTTCTTTATAATTTCACAACACCCAGTTCAGATTTTTGCAATAGTTTTTTATTTCATTTTCATAATTTTGGTAATTATGGATAGCTTTCCTGTTCTACCTTTTTCGTTTTGAACCAATTTGTATATCTTTCCTTGCTTTTTTATTTTTATTTTGTTCCTTATAGAAGAATAACATTCATTTCATTCCTGTACTACACTTTGTTTAATCGATTTTCTATTAGATGTGTATCTATTTTATTTTCAATCTTTTGCTACCATAAAAAAGTTTTACTATAAATAGTTTGTTCTATATAGAGCCTTTCTTTTGGGGACATATGCCTAATAGAATCACTGAGTTAAAAGTTAATGGTTATTTAAGTCACTTTACTTGCATAATTCGAAATTGTTTTCTGGAATGGTTGTCTCAATTGACAGCTTTATCAGTGATACATTAATGTGCTTGTTTTTCTACATCTCCTCTGACATTTCCCATTCTTGCTGTTTTTTTGCTGAGGCAGTTGGGATTAAGTGACTTGCCCAGGGTCACCCAGCTAGGAAGTGTTAAGTGTTTGAGGCCATATTTGAACTCAGGTTTTCCTGACTTTCAAGGCTGGTGCTCTACCCAGTGTGCCACCTAGTTGCCCTCTTACTTTTTTTTTTTTTGTCTTTGCCAATTTGCTAGTGTGAAGTGAAACCTCAGAGTCCTTTTGATATACATTTCTCTTATTAGTGACTTGTAACATTCTTTCAGATGGTTGATAATAGTTTGTTTCTTTAAAAAATAATTATTTAAATCCTTTGTCCATTTCTCTATTGGGGAATGGCTTTTGTTCTTTTATGTCTCTGTTAGTTGTCTATATATATTGGATATCAGATATATTTGATGAAAATATTTTTTCTAGTAATCTGCTTTGCTGCTTGTCCCAGATATATTAGTTTTGTGCAAAACCATTTTCATTTCACATAATGAAAATAATGTATTTTATATTTTGATTGTTTTTGTCCTTTGAGTGATTGATAATTCTTCTCTTACCCATAAGCTATAAAAGGTATGTAATCTTCTCTTCTAATTTTTTCTTTTGTTTTGATTATTAATGTTAAAGTCAGATTTCCAAATTCTTAATTCCTAGTGTAATATGGTATACGCTATTGGTCATAAGACAGATTTTTGCGATACTCCCTTTCCATTTCCTCAGCAAATCCTGTCAAATAGGGAGGTCTTTCCTGGATAATTTAAGTTATCTAGGATTTTGAGTCCTGTTATTTTTGATTCTAACTTGTCTAGTTCATTCCATTGATTTTTTTTGGCCTAGTACCAAATGATTTCAATGACTATAGCTTTATAATATGGTGTAGGGTCTGGAAATACCAGTTCACTTTCATTTTTTCCTACTTCATATTTATCTAGCTCTGTAAAGTATTCTTTTGATTTTTCTGGCTTGACATTAAATATATAAGTCAATTTTGGAAGGATTGTAATTATTATATTGGCATAATTAGTCAATTTCTTTACTCTTAACTAGCCCTCAGTTTCTTCATCTATCAAATGAGGAGGTTGGATTTTATGGCTTCATTTCTTTTTAGTTCTGATTTTGTGATAATCCTATGAATTTATGTAATTCCCACTATCTAAAATTAAATGATTGCTTCTTTGAAAATATCAACACATTACACTGGAATAAATCTTTCAGATTATTGATCTTATTGATGATACTTTAAAGAATGCTTCTTCCAATTCCTTCAATTCACAGATGTAGAAACTGAGGGTGGAATAGCTAAAGTGATTTTCCTAAAAGCAAAACACTCAAGTATATATAAAAAGCAAATACCACCATGAATATAAAACAAAATAAATTAGCATTTATATTGTACTCAAGCACTTTATACATATATAAATTTATATACACATACACACATAAATAAACTTATTTGGACCTTCCAACAATGCTAGGAAATAGGTGCTAGTATTATTCCTGTTTTAAAGAAGAAACTGAGATATATTGAGCTTAAGTGACTCACCTAGCTTCATACAGCTATTAAGTTTCTGAATCACAATTCAAACCCAGATCTTCCTAATTCTAGTAAGCTGTTTTCTGTACCACCAAGCTGCCTCTAATCATAAAACTGATATCTGCAAATATATATTAATAGAGAACACTGAAAGATATAATTCCTAATAACAGAATACAGCTAGTAAATGGCAAAAGTCAGAAATTAAAATCAGGTCTGTTGTTCCTTATAGAAGGAATCTTATTGTTATGAGTAGAAAACTTAGATATGTGGGTTTATATTACCGGAATAAAAGACAATGCTCTCTGGATAGTTATATATATGTGTATATATATATATATATATATATATATATATATGTATTTAAATTTAAATTTAATTTAATTTATTTTTTAAAATAACTTTTTATTGACAGAACCCATGCCAGGATAATTTTTTTATAACATTATCCTTTGCACTCACTAATGTTATGATTTTTCTCCTCCCTCCCTCTACCCCCTCCCCCAGATGGCAAGCAGTCCTATACATGTTAAATATGCCACAGTATATCCTAGATACAGAAGGTAGAAATAACCCTGGAAGAGAAACAAAAATGCAAATGGTTTACATTCATTTCCCAGTGTTCTTTCTTTGGATGTAGCTGCTTCTGTCCATCCTTGATCAATTGAAACTGAGATCTCTTTGTTGAAGAAATCCACTTCCATCAGAATACATCCTCATACAGTATCATTGTTGTGGCATATAATGATCTCCTGGTTCTGCTCATTTCACTTAGCATGGATAGTTATATTTCAACCCTGATCAACCCCATCATTCTCTTTCCTTACCTTCCCACCTAAAAACTCTCAGCATGCAGCATCATCAACTTTACTCACATAATTGGACATCTATTTAGTGTCCTCATTTGCCCTAGTGTATATGTCAAAACTGCATGTTATCTATTTTTATAGTTGTGGAAAAATATTATATGCTTTTATGATATATATACACATACACATATATATTTGATATGTTTAATAGAAAACATATATGTAGTTACAGTTGACTTTAGTTATGGGGAAAATGGTATGGCTAAAATAGCACTTAACTAAAATGAATAGAACTGACCTACTTAGAAAAATTAATTATAAAAGAAAAATAATGGATTATAGTTGCAGATAATGGTTTTGGGGACTGATGGTCAAAACCATCCTAAGGCTTGCTTCTAATTGGTGCAATTAGTGTTTTACAGCATTCAGCAACTTTGATTTTCAAGGTTTATGTGAATCTTTTGGGGAGATTTTTGCTTTCCAGTAGAGTATTATATAATTTAAGGTTGAAATTTGGGGGGAAAAGTAAGCACCTGGAATGGAGAACCTGTTTTGTTTGAAATATTTATGAATTTTGGTTTGAGGGCCAAATAGGATTAAAAATATATATATTATGAGGACATCTTAACAAATTTAATACATTGAAAAACCTATTATTAACAAAATTTCCTTTAATTTGCATCTTTGTTTTTTAAACTTAATATCACTAGAGGCGGACTGATAATACTGAAGAGGGTAGAGAATTAATTTATTTTCCTTAAGAAGGCTTTGATATTTTCAAGTTTTTTAATTTTTAGTGTTTGATTCAAAACCACACAAACAGTATCATAGCTAATTTATTAATTTCACTCACTTTACATTTTATCATTATTTGTAACATTTCTTCCATCCTCCTCAGAAAAGTATACAAGGGTGAATGTTCCTGTATTTCCCCTAAAAATGTGACTAGCCCTGGCTACAGTCACATTCATCTCATATTAAGGAGAGATTCCAGAATATGAAAATATCAGAACTGGATGATTTCTACATCTTTCCTCTAGGGAAATTTTGTTAAAGCTGCTTAGAAAGAATCACATTTTATTTGCTTGTCAGCTCTAATGTCAGAGATGCTTGACAGTTTCCATGGTTGGTATAATTTTGACAACCCTGTTCTCTCTGGTTGTGTTACTATGGCCAGTTTTCTTAAACCTGAAGGTTTTAGCTACTACCATGCTCTTTTCAACACAAATTTTCTCCTTTACCTGTGTTTGTTTGAGGAAGATTTTCTAGCAATAATCATAATGGACTTCAACTTTATTTCCTGCCATTTCTTGTCCATAGAGAACCAAGATAATTCTTAAACACTAGAGAGAATAGGAAGATGACTGGATATAGTCATATTGAAAATCTTTGTTTGAAGAGACTCTTCTTGATATAGTAGAAATTTATGGTAGAATCACTCCATAAATAAGAAATATCTCTGCATTATAGCATACTTGCCATTGGTGATAGAGACAACTTTATTGTTAGTTGCAATGGTAAGTGTTTATAAATGGTAAGTGTTGTGAAAGATTTTTTGCTATCCTGATGCTTTTCTCTTTCCATAGATAAAGTACTTAAATGTTTCTCAAATGCCACTGTGTTAACCTCTTAGCATTTAAAGAGAAAAAAATCTATTCAAGGAGCTTATGTCCTAATTGGAGGAAGACAACAGAACTGGAAAATACAATGGTTTGGTAGGAAAATATAATAGCATGGTGTGGAGATGGAAGTGAAGTGGAATGGAGAAATTGCTTCTGCCTTGCTCTTGAAATGTTGGGAAATATATCAAGTAAGAGTTGAACTATTCTTTCACTTTCAATCTCTATCTAGAGTTATTTATTTATTCTTCCTTTCTTTATTTGGATTTAAAATTGAGGAATGGGATTCAGATAGGAGGAAAATAAGCTGTCAGCCATAGAGTGCCTGAAACTAAAGAGATGTAGCCTCTGAAAGGCGTTTCCATTGTGCTTTATCATCTAAGTACAAACATTGTATATAGGAATGGGCCTGAAGACCAAAATAAGTATTCTTTTTATCGAATGAAGAATGTGCATTGAGACCAAGAATTGAGCATAGGTATGGAGCCCATAGAATGATTTACGAGTTCAAAATTCATACTTTTCCATATCCAGGTTGCTTACTCATAGGATTGTTCCCTCTTTTATGCCAGTGAAAAATATTACAAAATCAGGAGTTAGAGCAAAGAAAAGTGTGTTAGAAATCCTAGGCTTTCCATTCTTGTTTTCTTTGTTTCTGGACAGGTTCCAGTTTGTCCAGTATCCCTGCTATCTCACCAGTCATCCATCATGTTTACAAACTGTCAATATATTAAAGTATAGCTTACCTGGGCCACTGTCATGGCTTCTCTGGAAATAGATGCAGCCCTTACATATTCAGGGAGAGGATCTGTCCTTATTTATCTCAACATCTGGCCGAATGCAGAAAGCACACTAAAGTTAGCAAATAGTTGTCAAATTATTTTTGTGATGTTAAATGGTAGAGTTTAATACCTCTAATAAGAAGGCAGGGGCATTCTATTTACATATTTTGCATCCAAGGGGATTGTCATATGATTTGAAATAGAAAATAGCTAGTCAAGAGGATTATGTGCAGTAGAGTCCTACTAATGTCCACACAGTGCAGAATCCTTTGGTACAAAATCCTGTGGTGTTTTTCAGTAATAACAAACCATTGATGCTTCTTCTCTGAAATTTCCTTTCTTTCCACCTGAAAGTGCAAAAACCAAAATGTTACATAAATAAATCTGGCTGTCTCTTAGGCAGCATGAAACATTAGGGATGTCCATCTCTGCCCTTAGGTTAACCTAATGCACACTATTTAACAGAACACAAATAAAAAGTGTAGTGATGTGGGAGCCATCTGCCAGTGGCTGCTAGAAGTTTAATTCAGACCTGAAGAATGGATCTCTTCATGTAAGAGGATGGTGATGATACAAAGAGAGTGAGAGGCAGTTGCTGTTTTTTTTCCTCTCTCCTCTTCCCTCTTGCCTCCAATTTTTTTCATTCCCAATCCACAAGGAACATCTGCGAAGGCTGCTTTGCAACTCCTTCAAATTTATGATTCACAGATGTGGAGGCTCTTGGAGAATTGACCTGCTTCTTCACTTAGGCATGGTCCTTAACAAAAAAAAGGCTATTTGAAAATTGAGAAAACTCTTAATCACAATGTGATTGAACAGAAAAATATCAAATATCATAGTTTTCCCATGTGAAAGAGGCAGTATAATATGGTAGATAGAGGACTGGACTTAGAGAAAGGAAGAGGCAAGTTCAAGTACTGCCTCTGACCATCGTGGCTTCTTAATAGTTAACATTTATGTGCCTCACATAACTTCCTAAGATTTATTTACTAAAGCATAAGTGGGTTTATCTGTTGATATTGATGGAGGTAATTACCTATGGTGAGATTATCACCAATGTGCAGAGAATATATCAATGTACTACACTTAGATAAAATTAACCTGATTATTTAAATGATCTAACTCTTGATTCATTATCAGTACGAACTGCAGAACTTCAAACCCTAAATTATATAAATAAATACTATTATTAGTAGTATGTTTTAAAATAGGAAAATTTTTGCTGAATGAATGAATAAAAACTTCCTTACTAATGCAAACCTTTGGCCATGATCCATTTCTAAAAGAGGCCCTCTCCAATTCTTGCATTTTTGTGGGCTATCCCATGTGCCTGTAATGTGCTTATTCCTCAACTGTTCTTTTTAGAATTTTTCTCTCAAAAAGGACTTTTATTTTTGCTTGGTCCTAGAAGGCAAAATTAAGAGAAAGAATAGGAAATGCAGAGAGTTACATTTCAGCTCAATGCAAGAGAATACTTTTCCACAGTTAGAACCATCTCAAAGTGGAACCTTAGGAAATAGAGGATTCCTTGCCAACAACATATCGTCAAATTCTATTTTCTAATCCATTTTGTTATCCTCTTCCATTTTATGGATGAGTTCATTTCACTTAAATTCACAGTTATCACTGCTAAGTCTGTATTTCACCCCCATTCTAGTTTCTCCTTTTTATTCTTTTTTTTTTTTTTTTTTTTTTTACTTTTTCCTTGCCAAAGATCCATTTTGCTTCTGAACAGTGCCCCCTTTAATCCATTCTTCTTATCATACTCAAAATAGGGGATTTCTTGTGGGTTGAGATGTTTTAGTAAGACTGGATGTCAATATGCTGATAATGTTGTGAAAGAACATTCTTATTTAACCTAGATTCTGAGGCCTCTTCCAACTTGGAGATTCTATTTTTTTAAAATAGTTATTAAAATATTTTATTTTTATTTATTTGATTATAATAACTTTTTTATTTTTCAACATACATGCAAAGATAATTTTCAGCATTCATCTTTACAAAACCCTGTGTTTCAAATTTTTCTCCTTCCTTTTCCCCCATCCCCTTCCCAGATAGCAAGTTATCCAATATAGGTTAAACATGTGTAATTCTTTTAAAACATATCTCCACATATATCGTTGTGCACAAGAAAAATCAGATCCAAAAGGTGAAAAAATAAAAAATAAAAAAACAAGCAAACAAACAACAAAAGTGAAAATACTATGTCATAATCCACATTGAGTCCCCACAGTCCTCTTTCTGAATGCAGATGGCTATCTCCATCACAGGTCTATTAGAATTGGCCTGAATCACCTCATTGTTGAAAAGACCCACATCCATTACATACTTTTGTTATTGTTGTGTCCAATGTCCTCTTGGTTTTAGTCATTTCACTTAGTATTGGCTCATGTAAGTCTTTTTAGGCTTTTCTGAAACCAACCTGCTCATCATTTTGCATAGAACAATACTATTCCATTACAATATACCATAACTTATTTAATCATTCCCCAACTCTATTCACTTTCCGGGTCCTTGTCATTATAAAAACAACTGCTACAAATATTTTTGCATGTGTGGGTCTAAAAACTATTTCTAATACAATATTGCATAGTAGTGCTGATAGTGGGCAACTTTATCTCACCCCTCATCTTATTAGGAATCCCCAATTCCCATTATATATGGTGCTTCCTGTTGTTTTTTAGAAAGATGCTACTTACCATTTTAAGGAAAACTCCATTTATTTCTATGCTTTCTACCAACTTGGCAATTCTTTAATTCTCCCTTTAAGCTTACAATGCAGAAGGAACTTCTTTGGAAGTCTTCTTGGATGTATACTAATTATTCCATCAATCAACAAGCATTTACTTAGCACATACTATATGCTTGGCATTATGAACAGTTTTTGACCTTGAGAAGCTTATAATTTAGCTTGTGTAAACAATGCAAACAATATTTGTATGTATATACATATAAGTGTGTGTGTGTGTGTGTGTGTGTGTATGATGGAATGTCTTTTGACTCCTTCAGCTGAGCAAGATAGAGTGATGAGTACTAGGAATAATTCCAACTCTCTAATTAAGGCATATACACAATAGATATAGATTTGAAGGGACGAGTGAAGGAGTAATCAGGAAAAGACTTGCATCAATTTGAGCCTTAAAGAAAGCTGTGAAGTATGGGTGAAGGGAATGAGTATATATTTATATAATGCCTATTATGTGGCAGGGAATGTACTAAGTACTTTACAAATATTATCTCATTTGATTCTCATAACAACCCTAGGAGGTAGTTGCCATAATTATCTCCATTTTACAATAGAGGTAACTGAGACAAGTTAAATGACTTGTCCAGGATAACATAATTTGGAAGTATGTGAGGCTGGATTTGAACTTGGGTCTTCCTAAGTTCAGATTCAAAATTCTATCTTCTGCACCATGAAAATGAGTCACCACATATGCAAAACATAAGAAGACCAGTTTGATTTGAGTATAGCATATATGAAAAATAATAATGTTGAAAAAGTAAGGAGGGACTGGTTTGAGAAGGGTTTTAAATGCCTAACAGAGGACCTGAAAATATTCCTGATCCTTCTATATTTTTCTTGCTCAGTTTCTCTAAATAGTTTTTTTTCTTTATGACACATTATATTAAAGTCATCTATGTACATACCTGATCTCTCTTTTTAGAATCTTTAAAGGCAAGGACTGTGTCATTTTTCATCATCATATCTCCAGGAGTTAGTACAATGCAATATACTTGCAAGTGCCTAAAAAAAGTTCCTTTTTTTCTCCATAACTATACCAAAGCTGACCCACCACAATTGTCCTCTGGCCATATTTATCCCCTTCTGTTGTCTACCCGTATACTCTTTCTCTGCCCTCATCTCTTCCACTTTCCATCTTTAATTCTGAGAACAGAAACCACCCTCTCAGCCCTTACCTAGTCACTAGTTTCTTATGTATTTTGTCTTCCCTTATTAAAGTGGACTTATTGAATAATGACTGTATTCCTTATTATATTTGAATCTCCAGCTTAATACAGTGCCTGGCATGTAGTGAGGACTTAGTAAGTACTTTTTTCATTCATTGATTGCAGTGAATTAAATCTAGCATTCTTTTTTCCCCACCCCATCACCTAGTGTCACCTATTTCCTGTATTTATTATCCATGACAATCTCTAATTCCTTTTGCAATATATTTGTGTTTCTAGCCTCTACCAGCTCTGGGATTAAATTCTATATACCTAACTTCTGATGATGATGTAGCAACAACTTTTGAGGAGGAAGAAAGGAAGGGAGGGATTCCTAAATTTACTTGTTTCAAGTTGAAAGATGTTACTTAATTCTTGTGTTCTTAAAATTTGTAAAGTTTGAATTCACACTATCAGCATACCTTTGTGACCAAATGAAAGGATCTTATTCTCTCTGTTTTTGTCTTTCTAGGCAGTTTAGTTATACACATATAAATTGCTTTATTGATTGCATTGGATTATAGTTCCCTTTTTCTAGACCTTGTCTATATTATGACTTTTGTCAGCTGGGACAGTTAAATTATCATACAAAATTATACATTCAGAACTTCATGATTTTTTTATAAGAATAGGAAACTTTTAGGGAATGTTTTTAGTAACTATAGGTATGCAGTGACTCTTAGAATCAGATTTTTACATATGTTGTATGATCTAGATTGATTAGAAATAATTTCTTTTTATAGAGTAGTTTGAAATCCAGTAGGATAAAACAAATAATAAACATATATTTTTCATTATTATTTGTCATCACATAAAAATCATTGTATTTGAATTCAGAATATCTGTCTTCAGATGCTAATCCTACCACTTACTAGTTGTGGGACCTTTGTAGTTCACTTAAGGGAAATGTAAAATGAGAACATTGGATTGGATGGCCTCAAAAGTCCCTCCCATCTCTAAATCCTACTATTGTATATTACTGATAGTCCAAGGGCATAGTAGATTTTAGAAAGTTTCTCTAAATATTCATCTATATTAGAGATTGTCTGACCCTTTTTTGTTTGTTCATATGACATCAAAAGATCTTCCTGAAATTTATTCCTTTTGCTTCAAATTTCACTACTTAGAAAAGCTTAATGGTACTTGTGGACTTGAAAATTTCATTGCATATCCTCTATTCCTGAGACAGTGTAAGTAGAGTCCTTTATAAATGCTTGAATTTTGTGTAAATGCCAACTATTATTATTAATAACAATATTTAATTCAATTTATTAATAATAACAAAATTTAATCAGTAGCAATTATTATTATTGTTAATAATTGTTAATGATATATATATCTTTGTAGAATTGCTGAGTTAACATCCCTTCCAACTAGATTATAAATTCCTTGAAGGCAGAGAATTTATTTTTCTTATTTATGTCACCAGACTTGAACAAGATGCCTATCATATTGTAGGTTCTTAATAGATGTTTATTGTAGCATATTCATTGTAGTTCTGTTACAACATTAATTCTAGTAGCTATCCTCAGAGTACCATGGTTTCTGTTTCTCAGTTAGAGAAACACCTATTAATCCATACCCTTTGTTTCCTGACTTTAAGTCACTTCTCTATCCATTTTGAAAAAAAATTCCCCTGTCCTATAGTGGCCCAATTTATTTTTTAATTACTTAATTTATTTAAAACTTACACAATTGAAAAAGAAAAAAATGGCATGTGCACAGCAGATATGAGAAGATTCAAAATACAAAGTAATAAATTTCCATTTCAAGAAAGCCTATATAATAAATACTGCATATTGTGTTCATAGTTATCCATCTTTTCTTTGCTTCCTTATAGGTTTACTTTTGTTTTGTTTTTGTTTTGTTTACTATATGTTTTTTACTTGACTCTTTTTCCCTCCTTCCTTATTCCTACCTCTCTCCCAAGAAAGCTCCGATTAAATGCAGATATATTTACAAGCATATATACATGCATATATAGGCATGTGCATAGATGTCAATAATCATACATATATATGTAAACATACATTCCTATACATTTATATAAGACTCTGATATGGCTATTTTTCCTTCTTTTTTCTCTGAAATCTTTATTCTTTCTTTCATCTTTCTTCATATGTCCAAGTCTCCATATTTTTCTACATCTACCAACCCTTTATTTCCTGTACTATAGCAATACTTAAATCTTATACTATATAGTTATTTTAAATTATCTAAAGCAATAGTGATTAATATGAGTGACATATAGTATAGTTTTTCTATTTTTCTTTTTTGATTAAATCTGTTTTAGCTTTAACTTTGTCTGAGATCAATAATTACTATCTGTGCTATTTTTTTACCTAATAAATTTTACTCCTGCTCTTTTTTAATATATTTATATTTATCTCTTATTTCCCATCCCTCCAGACTCCTCTGTTTTATTTCTGTCCCACTACCTTTTTTTCCTATTACTTAATCCCTAATTTATCTATTTTTAAAAATAGCTTTTGGGGGAGAACATTGTCAAAGGCTTTTTGAACATCCAAATCAGTAACATCCATTGGTCTACATACTTATTTATTTCTCAAAAGAACTCTAGTAGATTAGTTACTCCCCTAATGGAGTACTTTGAATTCCGGGGGGGGGGGAGGAAGGAAGCATAATAAATATACTTTATAAATATAATTTATCATCATGTAAATATATTGGAATACAAGAAAAATGTTTATTCTCCATTTGATTCAAACATATTTATTACAACTTCAGTTTCTAATCATTCCTTTCTTTAAGTGCTTCATTCATTCATTTATTCATTCTTTCACCTTAAAAGTTTGCAGCCGCTTTGATACGATTTCTTACTGGACTGTGAAGAGCTTGAGTGGTTCATTAAATTCCTCCCCCCACTTTCCTAAAAACTACAATGAGAATAAGTAGTAAGAATAAGTACAGTTACATCATTACATCAGTCTAATAAGAAAGAATAATCTGAAGACTCTAGAGAAAATGCTAACCATACCAATGGTATTTCATAAAAAGAGAGTGGAAAGCTATCCAACTCAGTGCCTTAAACAAAGAATTAAATAAAGAGAGCTGAATGCCATACAGAACAAGTTCCATATCAGTCCCCTTCACGAATAGCTAGTAAAAACTTCTTTGGGCATCTGTGCTCCATTAATTGAGAAGAGACCTTCTACATAAATCATATATGAAGCCAAGGGGTCATAGACTGAATTTATTAATTCTAAGTCCATGCCTCACAACTGCTGTGCATTGTGAGATAACTTGTATGAACTGGCACATTATAAAATTAAATTGTATTGTATACAGTATTGTATTATTCTGTCAGATTTTGATATCCTCATTTTAAATAATACATGGGAAGAAATGATCGCTTCATAATGCCACAAACTCACAGCAGGCAAAACTAATTTTACACAATATGAAAACAAATATTATTTATTCTAAAAGAATATTAAAAAAAAAAACAAATACAACAACTTTTTTGACATCAGCTTCTGGGAAATAAATAGAATACTTTATGACCAAAGAAAATCTAAATCCATAAAAGCTGTTACTGGGGCACCAAGTTAAGAATAAGGAAGATACATTCAAACATCATGGTCAGTGATGTAACATTTACAATTGGGGAAGGAGAACCCTGTAGACTGAGATTAACTAGCACCATGGGGAAATTAGCTTTACAAAAATCTTCTGACCATCTACAGAATGGGGCCAGTCAGGTATCCAACTTTAAGTATTGTTCTGAGAATCCTTTCATCTCTATTAGTCTTGATACTTTCTTTAAGTAAATAGCAACTATTCTACTTAGAGGGAAACTGGGAATTGTTGCTAACTCTTTTCAAAGAAGACTTCACTTTCAAAGTGGAAGAGAAGGAATGACTACAATATTTTCCTTTCATTGTGGCTTAAAGAGTGGTATAAAAATAAGGTGAAAATAATAATAGGAATAATTTTTTTTGGAGAAATCAATCAGTCAGATTTGTTACTCATAGGTCATAACTGTAAATAACAGGTATCCAGGCTTGCTGAATAGCAGAGTAATGGTTTGATAGTTGAGTAAATTGGATGTTGGTTTCAAATGAAGGGATGTTGGTTTTAAATGAAGAGTGGGACCTAGGACATGAGTAGATCTGGATTTAATCTCTTAGTGTGGGATGCCCAGCATCCAAGCAGTTTGTGGCATAGTTTCTTAGGACTAGTGTGAAATATTGCTGAGAGATTAAGGCACAAAAAGGAGACAAGGGAAAGAAGGAAAGAAAGAGAGGGGAAGGTAGAAATAATCAGATTTGAGTGCCAAAAAATGGAAACAAATTCTGTCATAATATAATGTTGCTTATTGCATTTTTATGTACAATTGTTTAATTTTAAAACTCAATGACAGTGGGAATGTAAATTTAAAGCTAAGAGACTTACATGAAAAATGCTCCACTCAGACTGGCATGTGGGCACACACTCCAATCCCCAATTGTGTATGTACTACCTCAGAGCTCAGAGAAAACCCCAAGGTTCACCTTTGCTTTCCTGTCATGTTTACAAGTACAACTGAGGGGACTGAGAGAGCTGGTCACTAGAGAGAATGAAGGAGTCCAGTTTATTTCTCTCTTAAGTTGCATCAGATCGCGAGAAGGCCTAGGTATGTAACTAGTACAACAATCATTTCTTTTGGACCCAGCAGGATGTGTCCAGCTTTGCAGTTGAAAGAATTTGGAAATTGCTGCTTACTATGTGGAGAGCTTGGCTAATTTACTTGGTCTTCTGAGAAGCCCTTCTAAAAGTACACATCAAGTTTTTCTGTAACTGTAAGCCTAACTTTGAGCTGGTGCTTTCTTTTTCATAGCAACAAACAAGAATCACATCCTTGTTGTGGCAAGTTTAGGGCTTTGCGTTTTTAAATTTTCTGTCCCTGTTCAGACCAGGACAGAAGTTGTAAACACATTTTCACTTATAAATATTTTTTGTATTCATTTCATGTATATTTTTTAATATGCCAAATTATGTAATATTCTGTTATTTTGACAGCTGCTTTAACAGACCAGTAATGGATTTTGTAGAACTTGGAAAATTTAAAGAATTTTCATTGAAAACTTCTTAGTAATTAAGAAGTCTGTGTGTGTAAGCAGGGTACCTCATAATTTACACATAGATGGCTATCCTGGTATAACTTAACACTTTTTTTGTATTCTTTTCATTGGCAGAGATTCACAATTTTCTTCTAGATAGATTGTTTGTCCTTGGTTATTGCCTTTTGCTTTGTAAACCTCAGGTGGCACTGTGCTTTTGATCCAAATAGACTTGTCCTGTTCTACTAGCCATATATATATGGGGTTGAGGGAACAACCTATTTTACCAAAGACATTTCTTTCAAAATAAATGGAGAATGTTTAAAAAAACAAAAACAAAAACTAAGAGACTTAGTGACTAGTAAAAGTTTATTATAATTTCTGATAATAATTGAATTCCAACCTTATTCACATGCTATAAATTAAAACAGGGCAAATTTTTATATATCCTTGGTGTCATACTATTATAATGAAGGGTTTTCCTTTGTTCTATTTCTAAGGCCCTGTCTCCATGGGTTTTAAGTCAGAAGATACAAATGTGTTTCAGACCTAAGGAAAGAAAAATTGTAGGAAAGTCAGTTTGGCAGAAATAGTAATTAATGCCTTTTCACTTTCTAGGGTTTAAAGTACTTCAGTATGAGTATGAGGTTAAAATTCATATAGATGTTAACTATCAAACATTTTACTAAGATAGATGTGCCCCTTTGCTTTCTGCTTTTTTCGAATAGTGACTCATACATGATGAGATATCTTAGACGGATACCTGCTTTAATTTTAAAGGCACTTCTCTAGAATACCATCTATTCAATTTTTTTTTTTCAAATTTCAGGTGAGACTATTCTTACAGTTACAGTTTCATGAAAGCTTTAGCATTTTAATTTCAATGATGACTGTTGTGTTTATTATATATACAAACAGGACACAGCCTTTTCCCCCTGTAGGATAGTAGCATGCTGTTTCAATAGCTGAATATATAAGAACTAGATAAGGTATATACATCAAGAAAATGGTTGACAAGAAAGACAAAAGAGTTTTAAATGTATTGGAAATCTAATATTTCTTTTATCTCTTTATTAAAATTATTTTCCACAATTTTCCCAGCACCCAGTCTCTATAATATAAGTAGCTATAGATAGAATAAGTCAAACAAACATTTTATACAGAATAGTTTAAAGGTCATACCAATGTTACTAAATTTTATAAGTCTTGAAGACAAGCTTTGGGAACTTTCCAACTGTCCAGGCAGACGCTATAAGTCAGACAGTCCAAAAATAGATTATTGGATTGAAAAAAGGATATATTTCTAATCCCAAAGCAGGTGGGAATGTAACTGAAGAGAGAAAAAAGTTCATGCATTTCTCAAATTCAATAAATAAGTTTGGAAATTTAGCTGCATATGTAAACCATCTCTACCTTCTCTATGTATACAGAAGTGAAAATTAAATATTGGTTTTTTAATGCAAACACTTTTTTCAGTAAAAAATGAGAAGTTTGGGACAACTCGGTGTAGTGGATAGAATATGGGCCCTGAAG
The DNA here is from genome assembly GCF_016432865.1 of Antechinus flavipes. NCBI lineage: Eukaryota > Metazoa > Chordata > Mammalia > Dasyuromorphia > Dasyuridae > Antechinus > Antechinus flavipes. The sequence goes on along the minus strand of NC_067400.1, from coordinate 307,950,311 downwards.
TCAGGATGACCTGAGTTCAAATCTGGTCTCAGACACTTAACACTTCCTGGCTGTGTGACCAGGGCAAGTCACTTAACCCCAATTGCCTCAGCAAAATAATAATAATAATAAAATAAAAAATTAGAAATTTAGTGTATGTTTGGAAGAGAATAATTGTTTGTTTAATTAGAATCTATGGCTCTGTTCAGTTATTAAATAAAAAAAAGATTATTATTATTATTATTTTTTAATTTAATTTTATTTAATAATAACTTTGTATTGACAGAATCCATGCCAGGATAATTTTTACACAGCATTATCCCTTGCAATCACTTATGTTTCGTTTTTTCCCCTCCCTCTCTCCCCCCCCCCCAAGATGGCAAGCAGTCCTATATATGTTAAATATGTTGCAGTATATCCTAGATACAATACACATTTGCAGAACCGAACAGTTCTCCCGCTGCACAGGGAGAATTGGATTCAGAAGATAAAAATAACTCGGGAAGAAAATCAAAAATCAAATAGTTCACATTCATTTCCCAGTATTCCTTCTTTGGGTGTAGCTGTTTCTGTCCATCATTTATCCAATGAAATTCAGTTAAGTCTCTTTGTCAGAGAAATCCACTTCCATCAGAATACATCCTCATACAATATCGTTGTCGAAGTGTATAATGATCTCCTGGTTCTGCTCATCTCACTTAGCATCAGTCCATGTAGGTCTCTCCAAGCCTCTCTCTATTCATCCTGCTGGTCATTCCTTACAGAGCAATAATATTCCATAACATTCATATACCACAATTTACCCAGCCATTCTCCAATTGATGGGCATCCATTCATTTTCCAGTTTCTAGCCACTACAAACAGGGCTGCTACAAACATTTTGGCACATACAGGTCCCTTTCCCTTTTTTAGTATCTCTTTGGGGTATAAGCCCAATAGAAACACTACTGGATCAAAGGGTATGCACAGTTTGATAACTTTTTGGGCATAATTCCAGATTGCTCTCCAGAATGGCTGGATTCGTTCACAACTCCACCAACAATGCATCAGTGTCCCCGTTTTCCCGCATCCCCTCCAATATTCATCATTATTTTTTCCTGTCATCTTAGCCAATCTGACAGGTGTGTAGTGATATCTCAGAGTTGTCTTAATTTGCATTTCTCTGATCAATAGTGATTTGGAACACTCTTTCATGTGAGTGGTAATAGTTTCAATTTCTTCATCTGAAAATTGTCTGTTCATATCCTTTGACCATTTATCAATTGGAGAATGGCTTGATTTTTTATAAATTTGAGTCAGTTCTCTATATATTTTGGAAATGAGGCCTTTATCAGAACCTTTAATTGTAAAGATGTTTTCCCAGTTTGTTGCTTCCCTACTAATCTTGTTTGCATTCGTTCTGTTTGTACAAAGGCTTTTTAATTTGATATAATCAAAATTTTCTATTTTGTGATCGGTAATGGTCTCTAGTTCATCTTTGGTCACAAATTTCTTTCTCCTCCACAAGTCTGAGAGATAAACTATCCTATGTTCCTCTAATTTATTTATAATCTCGTTCTTTATGCCTAGGTCATGGACCCATTTTGATCTTATCTTGGTATGTGGTGTTAAGTGTGGGTCCTTGCCTAATTTCTGCCATACTAATTTCCAGTTATCCCAGCAGTTTTTATCAAATAATGAAATCTTATCCCAAAATTTAGAATCTTTGGGTTTGTCAAACACTAGATTTCTATAGTTGACTATTCTGTCTTGTGAACCTAACCTTTTCCACTGATCAACTAATCTATTTCTAAGCCAATACCAAATGGTTTTGGTGACTGCTGCTTTATAATATAATTTTAGATCAGGTACAGCTAGACCACCTTCATTTGATTTTTTTTTCATTAATTCCCTTGAGATTCTCGATTTTTTATTGTTCCATATGAATTTTGTTGTTATTTTTTCTAAATCATTAAAATATTTTCTTGGAAGTCTGATTGGTATAGCACTAAATAAATAGATTAGTTTAGGGAGTATTGTCATCTTTATTATATTCGCTCGGCCTATCCAAGAGCACTTAATATTTTTCCAATTATTTAAGTCTGACTTTATTTGTGTGAAAACTTTTTTGTAATTTTGCTCATATAATTCCTGACTTTCCTTTGGTAGGTAGATTCCCAAATATTTTATGCTATCAACAGTTATTCTGAATGGAATCTCTCTTTGTATCTCTTGCTCTTGGATTTTGTTGGTGGTGTATAAGAATGCTGAGGATTTATGGGGATTTATTTTGTATCCTGCTACTTTGCTAAAATTATGAATTATTTCTAATAGCTTTTTAGTAGAATCTCTGGGGTTTTCTAGGTATACCATCATATCATCTGCAAAGAGTGATAGTTTGGTTTCCTCATTGCCTACTCTAATTCCTTTAATCTCTTTCTCGACTCTTATTGCAGAGGCTAAAAAAAAGATTATTTTGTCATTTAATTTGGGATACTTTTTTTTTCCTTTACTTGATTTTAAATATTGTTTTATAATTCAGAGAAGGTGTGTATTGTTGTTGTTTTTCAGTTGTTTCCATCATGCTTGACTTTCCATGTCCCCATTTGGGGTAAGGCAAATGTTCTCCAGTTCATGTTATATCTGAGAAAACAGATCAATTTGGTTAAGTGATTTTCCAGGGCCACACAGCTAGTAAGGGTCTGGGATAGATTTGAATTTGAGTCTTCCAGACTCCAAGCCCAGCGTCCTATCAATGTACTACTTAGTTGCCCCCAAAAGAAAGGGCACAGATATCAAAAGACTCGTATTCTAGTTGATCCATGTCCCTAATGAGCTACGTGATGTTGGGCAAATCCTGAACATTTTTTTTCTTTTTGGCCTCAGTTTTTAATCTCCTGCATGAAAGAGTCCAACTAACGTATTTCTGAGATCTTTCCTAAGTCTGTGGTTTTTCACATTATTAGATCAACAATCGTGTATGAGTTAAGTATATGCTGAACACTGACCGAGATCTCACAGAATATGGCACAGTACTTTACAATACACTTTAGTTGGAGGAAAATGACTTGATATTGAAAGATTGGTTTCTGGTTTCCCCTTATTTGGAGGAAGAAAAAGCTGGGTGGCACAGTGGGTAGAACACAGAGAGACCAGAGTTTGTAAGAGTTCAGTGACACAAGCAAGTCACTTCACCATTTGCCTCAATTTCCTCAAATGTAAAATGAACTGGAGAGGGAAATGGCAAATCACTGTAGTATCTTTGTAAGAAATACTTAATAAGGTCATGGAAAATCATACATGATAGAAACTGCTGAATAATAATAACAAACAGTACTTACTTCCTCCTGCCCTTGGGAGGATCAAATGAAATACATTTGTAAAGTACTGTGTGCAGTGGTGCATAGGAGAAGTCCTGTTCAGTGGAGACTGAGAATGAGCTATACTATTGGCCAGCATACATTGGTTCAGGAGGGTACAGGGCTAGCAGAACTTTGCACAGTGGCCCTTTGAGTTCTCATCTTAAAATGCATTATTAAGTAACTGATCCTTGCCTTTCGCTGTACTTATAACATCTTTCATTTTGGAGGAGAGGCCTGACTCCTGAATCTAAGAAGAGGCTTATTCTCCTATGTGAAAATAATGCTGCTAAGCTGTTAGAAATCTCACTAGCTTAATATAAATGTTCCAATAAATGTAGTATTTTAATGATATTCTTCAAATATAATTAATAATAGAAACTTAAGCAGGCATCCCCTGGGGGATAGTATCATGGAATCCCAGAGTAGAATCATAAAATCTTATCATTACAAGGGAATGGTGAGATTGCCAGGCCTACCATCCCCATCACTTTACATATGAGAGAACTGAGGCCAAGTCAGAATAATGAATAACTCAACTGACTAAAACCCAGGTTTTCCAACAAATAATACAATGTTTTGTTCCCATTAAACCACTATCTCTTATAATTATGTTTTATTTGAAGTAATTTAAATCAATGATATTTTCTTTTTGATTTTCATTATAATTTCAGCCTGCCAGAAAAATACTTTGACTCCAAAATTAGAGCAAAAGTTGAGTATCAGACTCCTAACATTTAATCCCTAAAGATAAGCATTAAAAAAAATCAATCAAATCCATGTCATCTTCATATTTTTAAATATTTATTATATTTTTTATATTCCTCAGCATTTAATTCTCATCTGGTTGAGACTTTCTAGGAATATCCCTGTCTATACCATTCTGTAATTTAAAAGGTGCTACAGCTTTTCAGAAAGTTAGTCCACCTTGAAAATATTTCTGTCTTCTGGGGGCAAATAACAGCTAAGAATGAAGAATCGTATAGAAAGACCTTACTGAGAGAGGTGGGAATGCTGTAACAAATAGATACTTTCCTGGACTCCAGAATCTCATCCTAGTTGAGGTATTTTTAGGGTCCACTGGGGAGATAGGAGGCAAAGAGTTATAGCATAGGAAATAGAAAAAACAAGTCAGGAAGCTCACTTGAATTCACATCCTTTCTCAGGAAATTGCTTCCTAGCTGTGTCATCCTGGACAATTCACTTAACTGTATTTGAAGGAGTTGGACTTGATTCTCTGAGGTTATGATCCTACTATTCTAAATGCTAGTTGATAAATTAATTGACCAGAAAGTGCTTGAATGGAATTCTTATGAAAGAAGAAAGCCCCACACTTCCGCATCTCATAATTAAGGAATGGAGGGGTAGAATATGAAGATCTGAAATCTAAAAGTTAGGAGAGAAGAATAATGAGAGAATTTGAATTAATTTTTTTCCTGAGGTGATTGGGGTTAAGTCACTTTGCCCAGAGTCACACAACTAGAAAGTGTTAAGTGTCTGAGGCTATATTTGAACTTAGGTCCTCCCGACTTCAGGGCTGGTGCTCTATCCACTGCACCACCTACCTGCCCCACTTGAATTAAATTTTATGTCAAGGACAAGATCAGGCAAATGAAAGTTGTGTGGGAAGAAGTCCAAGCAGTAGCCTTATTTAGTTGGATTATATTATACATACCTTGTTGCTTTATTAGTTATAGAAAATATGCTATGTGCTATTATGGAAGAAGTCTCATCTGTATTACCATATATTGCTTTGTTTTATGTTTTCTTGCAGAATATAAGAATTTGGAGCATTCTTATCAGGAATCAAGAGAAAAAAACTGGAGGGAAATGATAAATCCTTGGAGTTTTATTACTATGGCATAGAGGAATTTAAAGAAACTCAGAAACCTAGGAAGGATAATGATTTGGGTAAAAACTCAGTAGATAGTACATGCTGGCAAAGTATTGGACAAACTTATATGAAGGTAAAAAGATATATTACATGGCAAGGTTCTATGGGAAATTAGCAGCTTCCTACTTCCTGGGCCAGGAAATGAAGCAATTAAAAATACAATTTAAAATATTGTGCTATATTTTTTCTCCCTGAAGATTGATGCGCACACTCCCATTGTCATTGTTATGACATGGTTAAATGGTAGGTAGTTAGGAGGGGAAAATTCAAGCAGATAAAATTTTTTACAGATTATGAGTCAATCTTTAAGATTTAATGTATGTGTATGAAAAATGGAATGAACAGTACCCAAGGATTCCCTAAATCAGATCCCTTTATTTTGGCATTAATATCTCAATAAGTTTTCCATCTTCAATCAAGGAAGACCTCTAATCATTTCTAAGGTCCCTACAATAGCTAAAAATTATATGTTTATGTGGATATGACCTTACTAGAAATGAGAAAAACTTATGTGAAGAATCTGAAGTCAAGATCTTCTCAGCCCACTTTTCTTTCATTCTCAGAAATGGCTTTCAGAAACGGTGGAACCCAAGTGAAGTCTTTCTGAACTATCAGTGCTTCACCAGTGGTGGAGTTGATAAATTTTAGAAGCCCAATGGCACCCTCTAGTGAAAACTTTCGGAGTAACCCTAGGGGGCTACAATGAGGACTCATGAGTGCCTTATTACAAAGCTTCTTAAACTATGAGTAACAATCTCATATGGAGTTGCATAACTCAGTGTAATAGTTGAAGAAAAATTAGCAACGGTGATAATTATCATATATCCTACCAGGATTTGATTCTTTATGTAAAAATAAATAAGCATATCCATTTCATTAGTAGGCAAATTTGCTTTCATCTTTAATAAATGGTAAAATTGTTTATATATCAAAGAACTGTTTTAAGATAAATTTCTTTATGATTTATTATCAGTAAATATTTGGTTTGTATGCCTAATTTATACACCTATATAGCTGAGGTTACACAAAAATTTCTTGGATGAAAAGGGGTCCCAGATGAAAAAATTTCAAGAAGCCCTGCCTTAATAAACTTGAATAAAATTGTACTCTCTCTTCTACTACACAATATCACCACATATCAAAAGCAGATTTTTCAGTATCCTCTACTGCCTTCAAATGACATATCACAAAATTAATAACAGCATTTATGATAACTAATATTTAATAACACTTTAAAGTTTGCAGTCCTGTACAAATATTATTTACTCATCCTCTCAACTACTTTGGGAGGTTGGTGCTATTATTATCCTTATGAACAAGATAAAATTTTAAATGAATTGGCCAAGTCACCAATATCTGAAACTGGATTTGAACTCAAGGCTTCCTGAGTTCACACTACATCACTTTGATATCTAAAAGATGGTGGTTCAAGAGTCAAGGAGCCTTTTTAGTATGGTTTGTAATTTCGTAGACCTATCTGGAGAAGGACTTGAATAATAGCTCTTAAATATTACAAGATCTAAATGATGGGCATCTTCACAATGTTTAGTCTCTATTTTCAGTATCAATCTACTATTCTTGATCTTCAATATAGTTTGGAACTGAAAGCATCATCTTATATCAGCATCACACTAACTAATAGAGAGGAACACATAAAAAAGGTGGAAATGGGTTATAAAACTATCCTGTTGCAGCTGACCTTCCACTCTGTAAAGTCATTCCAAAATGAAAATCATTCAGTTCCAAGTTCTTAGAGGGGAAAAGGTTTGTTTTCATTATGTTTTCATTTATTTAACTAAGAGCCAATAAGAGTTATGTATCAGAAGTACTTAAAAACAGCAATTTATTATATCAGCTTTGTACTACTGGCATACATTCTTTGTTAGGAGACTATTGAATAAACACCTGACCTCTTCTTTCTTGGATATAACTTAAATATGCAAATGAGTACCATAGCACTTACTTTGGTTGTCACATTTTAAGAAACACAATAAATTCTTTTTTGACAATATAAGTAGTTGTCTCATAGAAGTTTAGAGGGGAAGTATCCTGGAGATCATCTAGTTCAGCTGACTCATTTTACATATGGGAAAAAAGTTTAAGTAACTTGCCCAGGATTATGTAATTGGTTAATAGCAGTACTAGGAGTAATACATGATTTCTTTCTCTTAATTTTGCCCTTTTCCTCCTATTTTGTCTCTTCTGTCAGCGATCTTTTTCATCACTGGGGAACATGCATTATTTTATTGGTAATTAGTCTGATGAATGATCTTTGATCACTCCATATGAGGATTGGTTGACGGAAATATGGAGTACCTAAATCAGAAAAGTTTTATGAGAGGCAATTAGTCATTTCTGTATATTTTTAGGCCTGATCAAATTACTTGACCTTACTTGCCTCAGTTTTCTCTTCTGTAAAATGAACTAGAAAAGAAAATGGGCAAACCATTCCATTATCTTTGCTAAGAAAACCCCAAATGGAGTCAAACATGACTGAAAAACAAATGCTTCTAAGATGAGGGAGTTGAACTCATTCTTCTTGATACTAGAGAACCAATTTTTGAAGTACTTAGCAGAAAATAGACAGAGGTAGATATTCATCACAGTGCAAGGGAGGAAAAAAATCCTAATAATAAATATTATCAAAAATCTAGTGGACTGCTTTAGAATGTTGGGGGTTTTCCCCTCATTATATTTTTCAAATGAAGGCTGAGTGATTACCTATTGAAGTATTGTAGAGAGATTCATTGAGGACAGCCAGGATGGATTATATTGACACCTCTAATTCTAAGATTTTATACCTCTATAGAAAAAATTACTGATTGTTATGAATAAGTAAAAATTGTGTTTTACACCTGATTTTGTGCATTAAAACATTTCCTTTACTTTTGTACCTTCATTTATTGTACTGGGTAACCAGATAACTTTTAAAGTCACTTAAGTAGGGGATGCTATGGTATCAGACTTGTAGTCAAGAAGAACTGAGTTAGAATTTTACTTTTAGCATTTATTATGTGACCTTGAGTAAGCCACTCAATCTCTTTCTACCTCAGTTTTCTCTTCTATAAAAAGAAGATGATCATAACAGCACCTGCTTCACAGAGTTATTGTAAGGATCAATTGAATTAACATGTAAAGTGCTTTGCAAACCTAAACAGTTTACCTAAATGCCAGCAGTTCTATTTAAGGTTAAGAGAAAGAAAATATATATGTGTTTTGTTAGGAATTATGTTTAATTAAGAAATGTAGTGCCACATTGTAGTACATGGAATTAGGTGACAACTGGGTACTTGCCCTAAAGACTTATTGAATATATAATGCAATGTAAGTAAAAACAGAAATAGAGTAATGTTTCTCTAATGGGAGTGGTAGATGCAACCTTTAACTTGATGATAAATCCCTCATTAAAAGCTTCTGAGTCCTGTGTGTCTTTGAGGTAATTTACCCATTACTTTCTGTTAAGCTTAACATTTTGGAAAAAAATCAGCTCATAGCTCAAACTGATTTTCCTGGATCCACTTTACCCTCAATATTTGATTCCTCATGTGTTTTATAGTGAATACATTTGTAATTTGCATATATGTTTACAGATTATATATTTAAGTAAGGCACTCTGAATATCAACAAATTAAGTTCATATACATGACTTATTGATGTCTGTATAAATAATATTTTATCTATGTATGTATTTTATTTATATTTATATATGTATATATTTATTTATATGTTATATCTAATTTATATATATTTTTTATTTTTATAATATTTATGTCCTAATAGACAAAATTGTACTTTTTTTTTTTAACCAAGTGGTGTTTATATAAGAATTAGCTCACTTGGTAAAGCCTAGCAAACATTAGTTGAGAAGAAATGTATAATTTGAAATTTTTTTTTCAGTTAAAAATTTCCTCATTTTTTGTTTCTATATCTTTGGCTTTGAACTTTAATATCACCATGTTATTTTAGTATTTAGTCTTTCATTACTAGTTCTGGGGAAGGCAGAATGATAAAATCAACCCAGAATGTAGACTTAATATGTAGAGTTGACCTTAGTTTGAACTTTAAACACACACACACACACACACACACACACACACACACAAAATATATTCATTTTCATACACAAATCAGAACACAGAGATCCTATATGAATTTTAATATCTGCTGTAAAAAAACCATAAATTTTACAGGTAACTTTCAAAACTGTCCATCTTGTCTGTGCTTCCTTCTGAACTTACTCTTGGGTGGTTTTTTTTGGTACATTTAAAAAAAAATTAATAACTTTTTTTTTTTGGTCAACATTATTATTAGCTTCTCTATTCTCATTCCCTCCTCTTCTCAATTAAAACCCAGAGGGGAAAGGAAACAAACAGCCTTTTAACACATTATTGTGGTTAAGCAAAATAAATCCACGTTCAAAAAATGTATGACTTTTTCTACACCTTGTAAACATTACCTCTCTGTCCTTATAAAGTCCTTCAGAGACAAAGTTAGTCATTGCTTTTATCATGGTTCTTAAGCCTTTTAAAGTTGTTTTTCTTTACATTATATCCTTGGATTGTTCTGCTTCTTTTAGCCTGGTTTACTTCATGCGCCCCAGAATTCTCTGAAATCATTTTTTTTCTTTATTTCTTATATTCTTTATTCTGTTTCATTCTCTATTTTCTATTGTGTCAGGCTATGTATTATATCAAGTTTTCTTTCTTGCTAACATCTTTATATCCTGCTTTTCAATTCCATCTAATAGTAAGAGGTCAAATCTTACCTTCTTGTATTTTGAGATTTGAAGGGTCTTTGTCCTGAGTCCCCCTTTTAATAAACAAGTCAGTTTTTAATTACAAAGGTCTCAAAATTGGTGTCTTCTCATTCTATTCATATGGATTATTATTCTTTCCTTCTCTGAGATTAATTGTTCTTATCTAAGGTAAATTGCTTTGAATTATTTATTGTATTCCTCTCTTACTCCATGTAAATAATAATATTAATGTTAATTATTTTATTTACTATTTAGTGTTAAATATTTCAAGATTGACATCATTAATAGCATTTACGTAGGAATTTAAAGTTTGCAAAGTACTTTCATATTTTATCTCATTGATCTGTATGACAGTTATTATCCCTATTTTACAAACAAGAAAAATTGAAGTTGAGAGTAACTAAGGGTCACACAACTATTACTAATTGTCTGAGGCAAGATTAAATTCAGGGTTTATTTGACTGAATAATTCAAAAGTAGAGATGGGTCAATTATTTACAACAAGGAGAGCTTCTTAAGGCATAGTTCAGGAATTTAGAGCTCTTATAAACACACATACATATACATATATGCACACATACATATATGTAGGTATATATAAATATCATGATAATCCATATGCCATATATGTGATAGTGATAGATTTTATTTCAAAATAAGGGTCTTTAACTTGTTTTTATCCAAATATGTTGTTAAATTATGGCACAGCATATTTTCCTTTATTTTCTGATAATCTTATAATGAGAACATTTATGCCAAATCACTCAAAATTCCCTGTTTTGGATCTCCTTCTCTAGCCATGGAACTAAATACTCAAGGATTACAAGTCCACATGGTCTCCATTCTACTTCTAGGGACACCCCCTCAGGAGTTTTAAGAGAAACATCATTTCCACCGTGCCTCCTAAAAGTACTCCAGCATAAACAGTATGTTGGAACATTTCATTAGCTTTTTGAGAACAATAAAGAAATGTGGAGCATAATAGGCTAATATGTTAAGTGGTCTTAGTAGAACCCTATTTAACTCAGTGGGATTTTCCGCAACATGCAGAGGTAGGAAACCATTCCATACATATTTACAGTGTGGGTCTGCCTCCTTCTTTACTGCATGCAGTTTATATCAAAGGGAAATGGCTTTCTACCTGTAGTTCTAAAATGGAGAAAACTGTTTCAAAACACAAGTTTTAGAAGAATCAATATTTAGATATGAAGAGCAGGGACCAACAATGTTAGCTTTTTGGCAGTGTAGATTTCAGACAGCAAAGATGAAAGTCCAGCTAAAATTATAGTCCTTATTTTTCATATTTGAATTTTAATTATCATTAGAGTTTGAAAGGCCAATATATTCTCCAAATTCCCTGAAGAAAAGGTAGTCTATAAACCTTGTCTTTGTTTGCATAATTTGTAAATAATGGTAATGATGATGATGAAGATGATTTATCTTAGACTGAGCCTGCATGTTCATTAGCATTGAATCTAGATGCCCAGAAACCTGCTTTCTAGTCTGATATCTCTGATATTATTAGCTGTGTCATCCTGAGCAAGTCATTTCCTTTTGGAGCTCATTTCTTTATCTGTGAAATTAGGGAATATACTAATGTACTATAAAATCCCTTCTAACTCTATCCTTCTATAATTATAGAAGCACAAAGATAGGTCAAGGATGAAAAAAAAAATAAAATAGTGATTTAATGATCAAATTAGAGTTCTAAGATTCTCTTACTGACTTATACTGTAACCACAATTAATTTAGTAATTAATAAATTAATTTAATTTAATATATTATATTATCATTAATAATATAATATGATTATATATTATATTATATAATAAATAAATTAATTTAAATAATAAATTAATCAGTTCTTTAGATTTAGAATTTTTTAAATCTATAAATTTGGAATTGTTTCTACTAAGTATATTTTATTTGTTGGAGCTACTATAAAGAATGTAAATTAACTCCATGTTAGTTAAGAGTTTAAATCCAAATAGAGATATATGATGGCAGAATACAAGTTTCCACCTTGATGTTGATTTTTAAATGCTGATAAATTGTCACCAAAACTTGTTGAATAGTCAAAATTTTTATTAACATGACATTGGAGTAATGATATAAAAACGCCTCCTGAGTGACAGCTCAAGGGGCTGCAGTGGCGTATTTCAACCATTGCATTTGTTTGTTTCGCTTACTGTCAAATTCTGTCTTGAAAAATACTATCAACTGGTTCTCCTGATAGATGGGATCTGTCTTTCATTTCCAGGATGTGTTTGTAACACAGTGTCTCTTCATTGGTTTTTGGTATATCCACATGCAACATAACAAGTAAACACAAATGTGAAATGCAGCTGTAATTGGTTTCCGCATTCTGCTGACATCATAAAGCAGACATCTTTAAAAAAAGGCAGCATGGTCTGCTGAAAAGATCACTGGACTTGGAGTCAGAGAAACATGACTTTAATTTTCCAGCTCTATTCTTTGATAACCGTATGATGTGAAACTATTCAGTTAATTTCTCTGAGCCTCAGTTTCTTAGCCTACAATACAAAGAGAATATTTGGGCTATCTACCTCACAGAATTATTAGGATTAAATGAAATTATGTGTATGGAAATACTTTATTAAGTATCAAGTACATGATGATAATCACTATTATAATAAATCCCTCAAGACTCACACATAATTTTTATATTATTTCCATTGTCCATCAATGATAATGGGTTGGGTGGAATGATCACTTTATTATAAATGCTGCATTCATTTCTGTTTCATTGAAGATATTTTATTAGCCATCCCTATTCACCCTCAGTAAATTTTTTTTCAAAAATGTACTTCATGAAGGAGAGACCTGTATGTGCCATAATGTTTGTGGCAGCCCTGTTTGTAATGGCTAGAAACTGGAAAATGAATGGATGCCCATCAATTGGAGAATGGTTGAGTAAATCGTGGTATATGAACGTTATGGAATATTATTGTTCTGTAAGAAATGACCAGCAGGATGAATACAGAGAGGACTTGTGAGACTTACATGAACTGATGCTAAGTGAAATGAGCAGAACCAGGAGATCATGATATACCTCAGCAACGATACTGCTTGAGGATGTATTCTGATGGAAGTGGATTTCTTCAATAAAGAGATCTAACTCAGTTTCAGTTGATCAGGGATGGACAGAAGCAGCTACACCCAAAGAAAGAACACTGGGAAATGAATATAAACTGCTTGCATTTTTGTTATTCTTCCCGGGTTATTTATACCTTCTGAATCTAATTCTCCCTGTGCAACAAGAGAACTATTCGGTTCTGCAAACATATATTGTATCTAGGATATACTCTAACCTATTCAACATGTATAGGACTACTTGTCATCTGGGGGAGGGGATGGAGGGAGGGAGGGGAAAAATCAGAACAAAAGTGAGTGCAAGGGATAATGTTGTAAAAAATTACCCTGGCATGGATTCTGTCAATCAAAAGTTATTTAAAAAAAATGTACTTCATGATTAAGGGTTAGAATCTCTACAAATCATTTGGACATGTTTGAAATTTGTATCTCTGAATAAATATACTGGGTTTCATACTCTACTTATGTGCACATGTAATTAAAAGAACAGCTTTGGTTTATAAGACAAAAATTGGCAAAAGACTACCACATTATGTCCTTTATTCACTTCTGGTGTTTTGAAAAAAAGACTTAAAATGGACAGAATTATTTCATATAGAAGCACAGTTCAGATGCATGGATTTATTGTTTTTGAATAAATTGCATAGGAGGATTGAGATAAAATTAAATCAACAAATATTTATACATGCATACATCTTTTTTTTTTTTTGTAAGGGCCTGATTTTCAGCTCATACAAATAATTTCTCATTAAATCAGTAATCATTATATTAACTATATAGTATGGGCTTACATATTAAAACTTTGTTTCATACTACAATCTTTACTACTTTTTAATGTGTAGCTTAATCATTAAGTCTCTGTTAGCACCTAGATGTCTTAGAAAGAGACTCTCCCAGTTAGATCTGTGTTATTCTAATTTTGGTGTGATAAACTTGGCCTTTTCATATTTCTATAGTGAAGAGTTCTCTGATTTTTCTTATGACTGCATTTTTCTATGCGAATTTTGAAGTAGAGGTCTTGCTGGCTCCTATTACAATCACAGAACATTGATAATGCTGGAGTCTATTTCATAATCAGGGTCTTTAAAGGGACTGTTTGGTTATCTGTAGCCAAAATTTCTTCTCATTGTGTTCTACTCCAGGGCAATACATGATGTGCCAGCTGGATATATTCCCTGCATGCCTCAGGTGGCCACATTTCAATGGTGCCTGTAGAGCATGGGCCAAATTCTCATTCTGTGTATTAATCTGTGGGAGAATTCCCATAGAAAATGGGGTAAGAGCATATTTTCAGGAAACCTCAAAGAAATTAGTCAGATGATTAGGCCAAAACATTATAAGTTAAAGCATTATGGGGGAATTCTATAGCACTGTGTGAAATGAAAGAATACCAGGTATAGTAATCCAGAAAGTTTTAAAAATAGCTGTTCATTTAATTCTTCTATGATTTCTCTAGGGGGAGTTCCTGCAGCTACTTCCCATTCTTCCTTTCTTATATGTCATTTACTCTGATTCACAAACCTTCAAAGAAGCTGCTGGAAGTTGAGATTGAATTTTTTATGCAGTTTTTGCCTTTGAGACTGTCTTAAGTTAATGTAGCAATCCCCTAGTATTTCTGTTGTCACCTTGTAAATGGTATTTTTTGATTTTAAGATACCCTCAGTGAGGGTAAGTCTCCCTGACTAATCCCAGATTGTGAGGATAGGTAGGAGGTGAACATGAACCTTCCCCAACTCTTTATTCTAGTGCCTTTCCACCGTTCATGATTTCCTGCTTGTCCTATACATCCTTTTTATCCTTGCTTTGTATATATTTGCATGGTGTTTCCCCCATTAGATTGTAAGTTCTTTTTACCTCCTTTTGGGTCACCAGCCCTTAGTGTAATACCTAGCACATAGTAGTGCTTAATAAATATTTATTGAATGACTGGCTGATTGATTAAAATGTCTGGCATCCTACTTTGCTGGTCATGGAGAAAACGGAAGGATGATCACTGAACCACTATGAAAGAGTAACATAGTACTAGCACTTTTCATATGTTGTAGATCTTACTCTTTGTATGATATAAAATGAGGTGGAATACTTTAGTTTTAATGCAATATTTAGTTTTAATGTCTGTACTCTAATGAAAATTACCATTACTGTCTCCATTTTGTGGATGAGAAAAGTGAAGTCTAAAAGAAAGGTTAGGTGAAACACAAAACTGTTGCAATGTTTACAAAGTATGTGTGAGGAGAAAGATATAAAACTATTGGTATAATACTTTTCAATAGCAAATATCTATAGACATACCATATTCCCTTTTTTTTCTGAGGCAATTGAGGTTAAGAGACTAATTAAGTCACACAGCTAGGAAGTGTTAAGTATTTAAAGTCAAATTTGAACTCAGGTCCTCTTGATTTCAAGGCTGGTGCTCTGTCCACTGGGCCATCTAGCTGCCCCTGACATGCCATATTCCACAGATAAAGATACTATAACTACATTATTCTGTGTAGATTATAGTGACTATATATATAGTATATGTATAGTATAGTATATACATATATGGAATAGTGAAAATATTTTTGTTTTATAACCTCCAAAACATACATAGTATATGAAATTCAAAGAAGGGAAATTAAAATCTATGCAAGTGTGTTCAATAAGTATTTTGAAAGAAGCCTAATTTGCTTTTTGTTAAAAGGGATACAATTATTTACAGCAATAAAGAAAGACTAGTAGGAAAAAATACTATTTAACTTGCATGTAAGGGTACAACATAGTGTTGATGCTTTGCAAAACTTAAAGGTACTACAAATTCTAAAGGAACATTTATGTTTAAAATTGAAATATAATTTATTTATACTCTGCCAGTCTAGGGATTTTTCCAAAAAAAGAAAGTTTAAATGAAAATTCTTTGGGGTATGTAGGGGAATTGACAATTCAGTACTCTCCAACAGATGTGAAGCTCTTATACCCTGGCAGAAGCATCTTCATCTGCTGTTTTCTGCTGTCAGACTTTTTAGAGTAAGTTTGCACAAAGAATATTTGTCAGTTACATCCTCCTGTGTGTTTGGTCATAGGACAGTTTGGATATTCACATTGACCCCATCTGTAAAGATTGGCTGTACCTTGACCCTGGCCAGTTGGAAACCTATTTCAGCAACGTCCACATAGGATATAGTATGTGAAAAAAAGGGGGACAGATGGTAAGGTCGACAGAAAGGAACTTCTTCATTGACATTGATAGAGACTCTTACTTTTGCCAGAGTGGCTCCATGGACATACTTTGGCAGAGAAGATGAGGCCAAAGCACATGTCTTAATAGATGGTGAGCTGCAGGCAAACTGGAGGGATCCATACTCAATTTGGCATGCATTGCGTCTATCAGTTGGAGTGTCACATACACTCGATGGAAGTTCAGTGGGGCCAGGAAACACCACACTGATGGCAAGGACTGTGTCATAAGGTTCCTGATATGGTGCACGTGTTTGAGTGGAGTTGGACATTGAATATCTTGATTCATGCCAAGCAGCACTAGACTAGAGCGCATTATTCTGCGGTTGAATAGCAGATGGTGAGTGCAGACGTTTGGAGGGTGTGTGCATTGGTGCTGGATACAGAGCCAGCAAGCTTACTTAGAAGGTTATTGCATATCTTGACTTTGGCAGCTCATTTTTTTCAAGAGCTCATGAAAAGTTAAAGTTCTATTCAGAGTCATATTCTGAATGTCAGGTGTGGTCAATGTTTCAGATATTTTCTATAAAACAGTGTGTTTAGCTTATGGTCAGCAGAAATGTTGTGGCAATGAAATGCATTCCTCAGTCTATTGGTCACACTCAGTTGAAGGTGCCTTCTCTAGTGTTGACCAAATGGGCTGTATCAGCACTCTAAGTCTAACATTTCTGAACTTGATGCCAAAACAGATGCCATCAGCACAAGTGAACTTTAGTGAGCGGGTGGATGAAAGGGCTTGTAGAACATTATGGGTGTGGGCATTCAGTTCTTTGAGAGGTGGTTTGATATTATTTTTATTCATATGAAATAGCATACAATATAAAAATAAAAAAGATCAAATATAAATGGATGTTTGTGGTGCAGAAGAGTTAGGAAATTTATAGTTGCAGGTCTGCATAATGCCAAATGAATAAGGAAGATACATTAGACAGCATTGTAAAACATTATAATATTTGTGATTCAGAAAAATTCAGTTTAAACAATGCATAAACATGCATAATTATAAATATATTATAAATTATTCGGTCATCTAAAGGGAAAGTTTGAAGAGTCTGACTAGGAACATCTGGAATAATGGAGAATACTTCAAAATATGCATATATATATGTATGTATATACATATATATATATAAAATCAGAAAAATATAATTTGCAATTCTAGTTTAGAATTTGTTATGTGATATGCCAAATTGCAATATAATGATGGAGCAAAGCCACTTCACAATGTTTTTGCAGAATACATATTTCTTTGGACATTTTGTGAAAGTGTATTTTAAACCTTATTTTTAACATTGTATTGGAAAGGTGCTTTCTTAGATTTATATTTGATTTCTTAATGAATTTTCACTTACTTTAACTTGTGCTTCAGTAGTTGTAATAATCTATGCTAATTTGTGTTGCCCATTGTCATTTTTATTCTGCTGCTTTTCTCACTTTCATTTTATTCTTTCTTTTAGTCTGATTTTGAAAAACCATAGAAATTTCAAAATATATTTATTAAGGGCCTAGTGACACAAAATCCTTTAGCCCTCCTCCTTTAGACTTGTGTCTAACCTTTATAATGAAATCAAAAGTTATTTATGTGAGCTCCTAAAGAATAGGGTCTGGGTTTTTTTTTTTTTTTTTTTTTTTTTTTTTTTTTTTTTGCCTTTCTTTATAACATAAGAGGGAATTTATTCTTAAATAAGAAATGAATAATTTCTCCTTGTAGCGACAGCTACTAGATACTTGGATAGAGTTCAAATCTGGCCTCAGGCATTTCCTAATTATGTGACCCAGTTTGCCTCAGTTTTCTCAATTGTAAAATGAGTTGGAGAAGAAAATGGCAAACTAGTATCTTCACCCCCAAAAAACCAAATGGGGTCATATACATAAATGAAAAACAACTAAACATGCCTCAAGGGCTCCTCATTCTACCTGGCAGTAGTATATTAACTACTTATTGACTGTTTTGAGCTCTTTCAGCCTTGGTTTCCTTATTTCCTCATTCTTAAAATAAGTACAGAAGAGGTATTGACTTGATACCTATTATGTCTAAAGCAGTGTGTGAGCTTTAAAGGGACTATATAGTTACTTCTTCTTCTTCTTCTTCTTTTTTTTTTCCTGAGGCAACTGAGGTTAAGTGGCTTGTCCAGGGTTAGGCCACTAAGAAGTATTAAATGTCTGAGGTCACATTTGAATTCAGGTCCTCCTGACTTCAGTGTTAGTGCTCTATCCACTGAGCTACCTAGATGTCCCTATAGTTACTTATTTCAAAGAAGCATAAGACTTGGTTCCCTGCCCTCAAATAATTTATGTTCTTAACAAATTTTACCAGACATCAATACAATGCCAAATAAAAGTATAAGATTTAAATAACAGTACAAAACAAGATGAAAAAAGATGTCACAGTAGGACTAATTGTCAAATGAATAAACAAGTCATGAGTAGAACTTTATAGGGAAGACATCACTTCAGACTGCAGAGTTCTAGTCCATCTCTTTCAGTTAATTAATAATGAAATCCACGGCCTTGAGAAATTGTGATTTGCCTAAGATTTTGTTGTATTTTACTATATGTGACCAAGCCATTTGTGTGTTCATACCACTATCACTCTTTTTCCTTAGGTATACAAAAATCATTAGAAACTGGACAGATCTTTATTATTTTTGTCCATTTGTTTTTAGAGGAAATACTTCCATAATGCTGATATATAGAATTTCTACAGTGTTCCAAGTGCTTTAGGTAGCAATAATACACATTATATGACAAAAACTATCTGTGATAGCCTCTTCCATATCACAGAGGTGAAAAATTCAGCCCATTCACTTCTAGACCAGAGGCTCTAACTGTTCTGATTCCTACTTAAAAGCACTCTTAATTATTGGATGATTCTTCTATTTTGTTTTTAAAGTATGACAGTCCTTAAGGTGTGGTTGCAATATCTTAATAAACAAAGTAGAAAAACAAATCTTAAATAAGAAATGAATAATTTCTCCTTGTAGAGACAGTTACTAGGTTGAGATTTCTGTTTTTTTTTTTTTTTTTAATACTACTTGACCTTGGACAAGTTATTGATCTTTTCTGAATCTGTTTTCTTATCTGTAAAATGAAAAGGCTGCATCTAATATAAATTCTTTTTATAGATGTGTAACCTGAGCCTGAGAACACTGAATGACATCCCTGGAATCACACAAGTAGCAAGTAGCAAAGCTGGAATTTATATCTAGAATATCTGATTTCAAAATAAGTAAATGAAATCCAGTTATCTTTCCAGTGTACCAGGCTTCCCGCTTCCAACATTTCATCCTATTGCACATTGAGGGGGTTCTAAGTGGGAAGTGATGGAGTATGGAAAATGAGCACCACCAATCCTATATCAAGGATGCAATTACTCTGTGATCACCATTCTTAAAATTTTAGTATTCAGTTTATCATCTAGTCTTGTGCTTTGAAAATATACCATAATTTAGAAAATTTATATCCCTGTCTCAATATTTAATGACTGTGTTGAATAATGTTGGTCACAGACCTCACTACTTATCCCTGTGGAATCTGCTAAATCCCTCTCACCAGTGAGAAGCAATATTATTGATTAAATAACACTTATAGCTTCCTAACTCTGAAGCAGTTTTTATCTGGCATGCAGTTCTAGCCTCTAGCTTCCTGTGTGGTACATTCTGTCTAAGGTCTTGTTAAAATATAAATAAATTATACTCAGCACATTTTCTCTATTTGCTCAACTTGATATTCTATTGAAACAACTGCCTTAATGAAACACACTGTGATATATTGTGCTTTTTGTTGTTAAGCCAGAATGAGTATGGAAGTTATATGGTTGAAGCCTCCTACTTGTAGCAGGTTGTGTGTGCACTTTTAAATATAATTTTATGTACTGAAGATGATCTGAGTTGGAGGATGTAATGTAATTCAACAGAGCAGAATTCATAGAAAGAGAGTAGCCTTCAAGTCTAATTGATATTGGACTCTTGACAACTGAACATTAAAACTTTATGTCACATTTCACTTTTTAAGTATTAAAAATTTTATCCTTACCATTTCACTGAAGATCTCTTACCAATATTTCTTGATATCCCAGGATCCCTACCTCAGCTAACTCATTTTTATTTCATGCATCCTTGTTTTGTACACTTTTCTCTCCTACTAGAATGTAATCTCTTTGAAAGAAAGTGCTATTTCACCTCAAAGTTTAAGATCCTGGCACCTGGTACCATTTTTTTTTTTTTTTTGGTACATAAATGCTTTTTTTTTTAATAGTAGAGTTGAGCAGTAGTGTCCATAATTTTTTAAATGGAGGATAATGTAAACAATAATTTGCCTATAAAATACATCATTTTGCTTTTTAATATTTGAATTGCCTTGCTAATTTTCATTTTCATTAGCCAATTCAGTGGAACTACCTCTAACATTGGAGTCTATGTTTCTTTGGGAATTTTTAGAAGACATAATTTCATATAACCATATCTATATAACATCAAACTGTGTCTTATAGTGTAAAAGTTAGTTATATTCCTTGGGCATATATAAAATGATAGCATAGGAAAACCTTTATGAATGTATAAAATGCTGGGAGAAAGATATCATAAAATTAGATATTTGCCAACAGTAACTTAGTTGCAGGTAAGATTACCTAGTTGAGAGTTGATTACTTCACCCTAACTTACTTTACAATCACTATTTGAGTCACGTGGGCAGTGAGAATACAGGAAAGAATCCAAATGAGAATATAGAAAAGAATACAAAAGAAAGAATTTCTACAGCTCACTCATTGATTAAGGGTATATTAGGATTACTAGTCAACTCTTTTTCTCTTTGAAAATGACAAACATAGAACAATTTGTGCAAGGATACAGTTAGAATGGGAACAGAGTTATTTTATACAACCATTACATCTCACTTCTTCAGGGGAAGGAAATATTTTGAGATAGATGTATTGAGAATGTGATAGCTGCTTTAAAACACAGTGTTAGAGACCACAAGGATATTTAAATTTTGCACTCATGGATCCTTTCCTCTTCAATTGAAACAAAAATCATTAGGACAAAGAAGTTAATTTTTAATATTAACAACCAAATTTTTAAAAAAAAAAATCTTTTTTATCAAACTCTCAAACTCCTAAGTAGCATCTGTTTTTGGATTGTGATAAAAAGATTTCTCTGAATTTTTTTTTTTTTTTGGCCATGTAACTGCTAGAGAACTAGTTCAATATCAGTATATTCATCATGACTTTTACTAGACTAACTATATGAATGAATAATTAGTCCATCAGTAAAAGGCATTTATTTAAGAGAGAGAAAGAGAGAAGGAGGAGGAGGAGGAGAAGAGGAAGAGGAAGGGGAAGGGAGGGAGGGAGGGGAAGGAAAACCAAGGAAAAAGAAGGGAGAAGGAGGAGAAAGAAAAAAGTGTATTCAGCTGTAAGGTAGATGGAAAGACCCCAGTGGTCCTTAAGGATCAACTGCAAAACAGATGGTGTTACATTTTCTTTCATATCATTTCTATTGACTTTGTTTATGATGTTAAATTATTTGACAATGTCAACGACTTTGGTAGTGAATTCTTTTTTTTTTTTTTTTTTTTTTTGCTGTTTCTTTAGTAGCTATAATCTCTATTATTAATGATTTGAAAACCATAGTTCATATTAACTCAGGAAGGTTCAGAGTACTCTAATCCAAGGAGCGGAAATCTAAGATCTTCTCTAAGGAATTTGGTGAAAAAAGAAAAAAAAATTTTTTTTATGGCTGAGGCAATTGGGGTTAAGTGACTTACCCAAGGTCACACAGCTGGGAAGTGTGTTAAGTGTCTGAGACCAGATCTGAACTCAGGTGCTCCTTTCTGTGCTACCTAGCTGCCCCCGTACAACTATTATCTTAATAGTTATCTCTATTCATTATCAAGAATGACTTTGAAGTAGAAAGTCCAAACTATTACTTTGAAGTTGTTTCATATTTTTTTTTCACATATCAAAATTACTCACCACACAGGCACAGTAGAGTTTGCCAGATATTTGGAATGCCACTGATTGGGGCTGATGATAATTAAAGTTGTATAGAAATGAAAACTATATACTCCTCATATTAGAGATGAATAAGGTGACTTGTTGAAGGTAGCTATAGAGTAAGTTGTATAGCCAAGATCTGAAGTAAGTCTTTTGACTTGAAATCAAATCCAGATTGATATATGACCATGGACAGTTCGTTTGCTTTTACAATATATGAGTTTTTGGTTAGTTTCTTACTTTTCAAACAGAAACAAGAATAACTAATAGGTTCACCAATCAGAAAAATAAGCTGGTTTGACATTTCAGAAAGATTATATATATATATAATTATAGTAATAGTTATTTGGGATACTGTACATTCAAAGCATGTACCTAAAATAGATATTCTAGATTCTATTCTAGAAAATAAGCTTCTTTAATTGCAAAGGCATCAGAAAGATATTCTAAACAGTTAATACTCTGTGCATTTTTAATATCTACTATACACATAACACTAAGAAAAAGGACAAGTGATTCTACCTATTTTCCGACTCAATTCTTTTTTAAATCAAACTATTAGTCACTGATTTATCTATTGTGTAAATCATGATTTTAATATGTAGGGCTATCTTGAAGTGAGCTTCACATGCCTGCTGTCTGTCCCCCTTCTCCTTACCCTTTTCTCCTCTAATTCTACAAAAACATATATACACATTCATATTTCCTACAAGAGCTTGTTATCTCAGGATATGCTATCATAGACTTATTATACTACAAGAGAAACTTCAGTAGAATAGTGATATTAGAAGCCTCATTGCAATAGAATGAAAAGTAAGTAGATGGTGAAGAAGTCAAGGCAGGAAGTCTTAGATAGTCCTTTCCAGGAGTCTGACAGGAAATAAGAATAAGAATGTAAGATAATAGTTTGAAGGGATGCCATGGGCATGTGAAGATTTTGTTTTGTTTTGTTTGTTTTCTATAATAAGGGATATCTTTTTGTGTTTTAGAAGTCATAAGAACCAATATATTGAAGGGAGAGACAGAGAGAGTGACAAGAGAAACAGACAATAGTGTATCCAGCAAAGAACTTGCTATTGGCCTCTTCCTCAGAGACCATAGAAAGAGAGATAGTTTGAGTTGTTTTTTTTCAGATGCATGCGTGTATGTGTGTTTGTGTTGTTGGAGAGATTCCTATAGAATAGGAAACATGAGGGCTTACTGTAAATATTTTTGCCTTGAATTTTAAAAAGTTTTATAAATGATGACATTTTGGCACAATGGGCACTGTAGAAAAGCATTGGATTTGAAATTTGAATCCAGTTTTGCTACTTTATACTTGGGTGTCTCTGCTCAACTTACTTAGTCTTTCCAGGGTCTAGGAAGAGGTAGTTTATATGACCAATAAGATCTCTTCAAGTTCTACATATGGATTAATAACTAATAATATAAATAATAAGTATCCATTACAGTGGGAATAAATTAAGTGTGATATGCCCTGATCTCAGTTAATAAGAGGTACCCCCCCTTAGGATCATTGGCAAACCCTTCAAACTATTTCTTTAGACTAGAACTAGCCTATCTATTCCTAATTCAAAGCTGTCTATTCCTAATCATTTCAGTTATCTAAGGTTATAATTTCCTTTTTGCAAATCCTGGGCTTGGGGAAATGGGGAAGGGATTTAAATAAATAAAATTGGATACCTTCAACTCTTATTGGAATGTCTTGATATACCTCTATTAGCTAATTATTATTGCCATTTTAAGGATGAGGAAGGACAGGCTCAGAGAGATTAAATAATTGCTCAGGGTCACAAAATTAGTAACTGTCAGATTCAAATTCAGTCATCTTCTGACTCTAATGACATCATTCATTTTCCTGCGCTGCATTGCCTGCCTAATCTGACTCAGGTATCACAGGGAACAACAATCCCAGTACTAGCCATTTGTTTCCTGTCAGGGAGTTTGACTAACTGAACTTTAATGCCCTTTCCAGTTCTAAATCTCTGACCCTGTGATTGTATATTTACAGATGTATGAAGCATCATAAATGATCCATGAATTAAAATCACTCCTGTGATCAGTGATTTTTGATCAATGGTTAAGTACTTCATGAGACCTTATTAATTTACTATTGGGCCTAAGATTCTAAGGAATCTTCTTGAAAGCAATAGGAGGCCAAAATTACAACATATATTTACAGCTTTCTGAAAGAGAGAATTAATTAGTTACTTTGGCTTAAGCCACCAGAGATATAGATATATGCTATGCAGCTTTTTCTTTGTGATTTTATTACCAACTTTGTTCCTGTCCTATGGCTTCCTGTGAGAATCCATTTCTGAGATGGTGCCCAAAGCCTTGCGAGGACATAAGTAGTAAGCAACTAGGGGCAACTTGGTGGTATGCTGTTTCTGGATTCAGGAAGACTCATCTTCTGGCATTCAAATCTGGCCTCAGACAATTATTAGTTCTGTGATCTTAGAAAAGTCACAACTCTGCTTCAGTTTCCTCCTCTGTAAAATGAACTATAGGAGGAAATATCAAATCACTCTAGTATCTGTCGAGAAAATCCCAAATGTGGTCATGCAGAGTCAGACATGACTGAAAAATGACTATACAACAAAAAGCAAACAGCTAAACAGGGATCTGGCTATTTATGAAGATTTTCTAAAGATTAGCTTTATTTTAAAAATGCATCAACAATCAGGTGAATATAACTTGTTTGGTGTTTTTCCCCACCTGAGTTTGCCAGTGACTCTTCACCCTGACTTGTAATATCCCTATTATTCTAATTCCTGGTTTGCTTTTAAAAGGAGTGTATAAGTGATATTACTAAATAAAATATAAACACCATGCCTTCCACCTCCCTACCCACACACCATTTTGTGCTGGATTAATGGCATTCCTAAACTATCGGAAAGTTTACACTAATATTTAAAAATTATACACCAAATGCATCAGTCTATGTATTTGGAAGGGGGTTCTTATCTCTGTGTGTGTGTGTATGTGTGTGTGTGTGTGTGTGTGTGTGTGTGTGTGTGTGTGTATGTGAGAGAGAGAGAGAGAGAAACTGACTGTCTCTTTTGGCAGGCTAGTCTAGCCTATAGATCCCTTCTCAGAATAACTTTTTTAAAGTATAGAATAAAATATGTAGTAGTAAAAGAAATAAAGATGTAATAATTTTTTCCATTTATATTCATGGACCCTTTGAAATCTATCTTGAGAACTGTAAATCCCAGGTTAAGAAACCATATTCTACAGATAAACTTAATATAAAGCCTCTATTCATTATAAGTAATTTGGGGGAGGAAAGAACCATGTATCTCCTGGCATCTTACTCTCTATTTTTTTTATAAATTTATACAAATTTATTATTTCCTTTTCTCTACTCCTGATAGTTTTCCTATTCAGGAATCTGCTGATCAGGCTTAAAAATCTTTCTCTTTGCCTTACTCTTGAAAGTATCATTATATAAATTTTTCATTGGTATATTTTACTTCGAATTTGAATATAGTTATGTCTTCTAAAACTCTGGCTGCCTAATTTGGTCATCTTCCTTACCAGGACAGAAATACCAGAATGAATCTTTGTCATTCAAGAATGTGAATATAATCTAATATTTGGAGGCACCCATATCTAAAATTTATCATTTTAAGTATATATTTCACTCTTTTCTGTAGCTCATTTTATAAATTCTTTTTTTTCTTCCTCATGAATTTTGATTAATAGTTTGAGTGGTTCTGCCACTAATATCCTTCTCATCATGGCATGGAGGTAACCCTGGGTCCTTGATGTCTTTGCCAGTAGAATGTGTAGCTTCTGGCAGGTCTTGCTAAGCTGGAAAGCCTTTGTATACAGACCTGGTGATGAACTGTGTGTCTCTCTTCTGAGGGCCATACTAGCCAAGATGTTCATTTCCAGAAGGTTGGCTAGCAAATGATAAGTTTTTCCAGCAATTCTCAAAAACTTTCTGTGAAAGAATAGAGTTGAAGATCTGCATTAGTAGAGGCAGGGTTAACACTGAATAAATAATGAATCCTTAACATATTTGAAATAATGAGTAACTATTGATTACCAGGATTCATATGAAGCAGAAGGAGTTTATTTCTGCATTGATAACCTTTGAATCAATTGACCAGCAAGTATTTCTTAAGCTTATTAAGCTCCTATCATCTTCCAGGCACTGTACTAGGTATTGTGGATACAAGCACAAAGACAGAAACAATCTCTACCCACAGTAAGCTAAAGGAGAATTTAGAAATTCTAATTTATTAGGCCAAATGTGTTTTCTTGAAAGAGAGTTGATAGTGAAGCCAATTTGGTGGCCTGGAATTAAGAGATGGAAGCTCCCCTAACAAAATGGAATGAAAATATTATAAATAAGCCTTTTCTGCTGATAACAGACTGTTTTTCTCCACTTTTCTTCTTAAAATGGAACTGAATTGTGCCTGGATGAATTAACTAAGTTAAACTCTACCAGAGAATTTTCAAAAATATAATTCAGTTATGATATGCTATTCCTCCGAAATTCTTCATCGTGACCCTGTATTGGATATCTTCCCTTTCCCCCCTTTCAGTTTCCTTTTGCATCTTCTTTTCTCTTATAAGATTGCAAGCTCCTTAGGGGCAGGAACATTCTTTTTTGTATTTGTATTCCCAGATTTTAGCACATTATCTGGCAAATAATATTAATAAATGTTTAGTCGCTGACTACCTGAGACAGTGACAGTATTAATCAATGCCCTCATCGATGAGATTAATTTAAACCTATTAGATTTGGTGAGATTTATTCGTTCATTTTTCAGAGATAGGTAATTACCTAATCTAATCCTCACAACTGTCTATGTACTTTAGAAAGTTTTTTGTTTTTTTTTTTAATCCAATGAGAAACTTCATTTCATCCTTAGTTGTTGATTTTTTGTAGGCTTTTCTCCATATGCCCTTTTGGCCTAAATGTTGGTTTTCTACAATATGCCACATTTGATGTCCCCCTGAAAAACCTCTAAAAGCTTGTATAAGTGCAAAATGTAGCAACTTGCTAGGTAAGAGATTTCTGCCAAAAGAAGCATTCACTAGGGTTTTGTAAAGTTTGCATTGATTACCAAGCTGTCTCCCAATGTAACTTACGTAGCTTGGGAACAGTTTAACTCATTGAATCTTGCCAATAGTTGAGATTGATAAAAATGATATTGCTGCCTGAGTTTGAAATTGGGAAGGCTAAGAATCATACATTATCTTGACAAACATTTATTAAGCATCTATTGTGTGCCAGGTGGTGAAATAGGTTTTGATGATAGAAAAACACTAGCAAAGTAATTCTTGCCCTCAGAGAGTTTATGTCATTCCAGAGAAGACACATGTATATTTATAGAAGAGATATCTGGTAGTGTTTTGAGGAAGAATACAATGTAAATTGGGGGGAATCAAGTAAGGCCTTATGTAGAAGGTGGCGCTTAAGCTGAGTTTGAAGGAATCTAGATATTCTAGGAGATAGAAGATAGAAAAGCTTTCCAGATATTGGGGACAATGTAGAAGTAATGGCAATGAAAGACAGAATGATTAGAAGTATTTTGTCAGTCATTCTAAATTAGCAAATGCAAATGGTACAGAGTAATTTGTGAAGGGTATGCTAGATTCATGAGTGTTTCAAATTAAGTTCCAAGGCCAAAATGTCTTCTCCTTAATTTTACCCTATATCTTCCAAAACTCTGCTCAGATATCTAGCCTTATAGCTACATAACAAATTAAGGCAGTCTACTCAGCTACTTTGAGGCAGAATTACTGCCTTTCTCTTGAAGAAGCCATTAGAGGAACTGTATGCATATGAAAGAACAACTGGCCCCACTTCCAGGCCCCATCCCCGGGCCAAAATATGTAGTCGCCAACAGTGAGTTGGCTACTGTATTTTTTTGAGTCCTGGCTCAGAATAAGATCCATCTGTTTTATTTAGTTGCTTGCCCAAGTGCTATAGTAATAGTCCTATTATTATATTCTTATTGTGGCCCTGTATGATGGGGTCAAATGTAAACAGATTACAATCCTTATTTTATTAGGATCAGAAGAATGCTACCACTGGTGATGATGGTGATGATCTGCTTTCCCAACTGTTACCAGTTTTTCTTACATTGGAAGCAGATATTTAGAATGAGGTTATATTTGTGTCCAAGTCTTCTCTCCCAGGGTGGAAAAAAAAAAATATTTTGGAATTGTTTCTTTGAGTAAAAAGAGTGAGTGTGAAGAAAAAGAATAAAGAGAAAAGAAAATAATGTACAGCAAGAGAGACTAATCAAGGAAAAGGAGGAGAAAGTGAGAAAATACTTATATTATATCTACTATACCTAGAAGTGGCTTTATAATTTCCTCTGAATCAGCAGAGCAATTCAGTAAAATGCTTTTTAAAAAAATCATACAGATTGGTTGATGGACTAAATTAATTTATCCCTAGTCAAACCAGTTGTGTATAACTATAACCTAAATCTTTATCCTTTCTTCTTCTTTGCCCTCTTTGGTGGGTCATATTCATTCACCATATTTAATTGGTAGAATTAAGTAGAACAGTGCCAGCTGGTGATGCAAATTTATCTAGAGGTAGATAATTTTTATGCTTTTGAATCATTTATCAGGGGATTATTGTTATACTATATATTTTCTGAGCTTGAGTTATTTTTGTCAGTTTCTTTCATGAATGTTTTGTTGCCTTATAAGGAAATATGTTCACTCCCCTCCTCTCATTCAGTTGTCCCTGGTGACGCCTCCATAATTTCTGTCTTCTATACACTGGCACATTTTTAGTTTAATTCAGGCATATGTGAAATAAAGGGAAAAGTTAAGTTAAAGTCACTGTCAATAATTTAAACACACACAGACACACAGACACACAGACACACACACACACACACACACACACACACACACACACACACACAAGAAATCTAAACCCCATTCATAGGTTTGGTGTATGATTCTGGAACATTTTAAGTTTGTTGTATATATATAAATTATATATATAAAATACACAAAGACAATATAATATAGTCAGTGAAATCACAGTGAATATATACTTTAATATATATTTTAAGGAAAAAAGAAAAATCCACAAGTGATTAATAAGCATGTTCTCTTATTTAGTTGCCTATAACACACATGATTTATTATCATATTTTAATATGTAGAGATAATATGTAACACATAAAAATATAAATATAGCAGAGCATTTACTTCTTTAAAAAATAAAAGTAAAATAATATGATCATAGAAAATTTAAAAAAAAATTGTACTGCCCCCTTAAACATTGTCATGTTACTCATTTGGAATTCTAAATAGTAATGCTTTGATTTAGAAATGATTGCTTTCTTGTTATTTTTTTCTTTACTGGGAAAGACTAGAGAAGAATGTGAGTTAAAAACATAAAAATTAGTAGTACTACTACTACTAAAAAAAAAAAAAGTAGTACTTTTATATCAGTCTTGGAAATTTAATATCCAGCCTATGGATTTTGAAATTTAGAAGTTTTATTTTTTTTAATTTCAAAAACTTAAGGCAGAAGATTAAAATTATTTAAACTAGGTAGTCTGATTTATTTCGTGAATATCTTTCTATTCACTCTGTCTTAGTCCTAAACAACAGTAGCTGTATATGTTAAAGTTTTACAACAGGAATAACATGATGTGCGATACCCTAACCAACACATTGCCAAGTCTAGTTTGGCTCATTAAATGTGTTAGTTTAGATATATTCTATCCATTGCTTTTGCAATGATTTGAATCTAAAATTTTTCCTGGTTAACGTTTAAATAATTTTATTTCAGTATGTGCTTTCTGGTTGTTTTTTTTTTTTTTTACAATTATTTCTTTTTTTCTGAAAATAACATTTTTAATAGTCTTCAAGATGTGAAATTTTTGCCTCCTTAAAAATGGACCATAAGACAAAATATTCTTGAAATTCAGAAGTATAGACTTCCCAAGCCATATCATTTAAAGTCTTTAACACTGAGGTATATTTTGATATTCAGAATTGCCTCTTTTTTCTTTAGATTCTTTTCTTTTCATTACAAAACTACTCTGGGAAGAGAGTTTCTTTTTTATTTTCTTAAAAAAAAGCTATGCTTGACTGATAATGCATTGCTTTGGATGGTGAAACATTATGAAAGTTTAATTTTTAATTAAATCTGAAATACCAATTATAACTGAAAGAGATTTTAACCTGTTTCTTTTCAGACTGCCTGAAGTTACATTTAAAAGCTGAAATCGCTGCACCTTAAAAACAGAAAAGATCGAGCTCTGCTATATTCTTGTAAGTAAAAACTTCCTGTACCTTTCTCCTTGTTTCTGTGACCAGCTGCTAAAAGATAAAAGCAGTAATAGTACTAGTAGTAATAACCAGAGCTGGCTAGGCATCTGAATATCCTCACTTGGGTTTATAAGATTTAATTACTTTCTTTCTTTCTTTCTTTCTTTCTTTCTTTCTTTCTTTCTTTCTTTCTTTCTTTCTTTCTTTCTTTCTTTCTTTCTTTCTTTCTTTCTTTCTTTCTTTCTTTCTTTCTTTCTTTAAGTTTGTTGGGCTAAATCTTTAATGTGGTGGTGTTTTTTAATCATGCCCAAATTGTTGATCTTTTTCTGTTCACTGATTCGAATTGCATTAGGGATAGTATATGGTTTCAGTATAGAGACATGTATTTCTACGTTTTGGCATAAAGATAATGGATGGTAGCAGATTTATGATGACATCAATTTTTCTTATGTGATGTCATTAGAAATTGTTGTCCTTTATTGCAAAGGAAATTAAAAGAAACAGAAAGTTCTTAATGACATCACAATAGAATTCAGCTATCTTGAGGACTTTGGGCAGAATTAAGCAAGTAGCATAATTCCCTTGTGTGCGTGTGTTCCCCGTTCTGCTTTGAAGCAGTCAAAATAGCACATCTTATGTCTTCCTGTGAGCTACAAGGCTGTCTCTCAGAGTCCCATTGTTCCATAAATGCATGTCAGAGTCTACCACAGTCTGGCCTACCCTTATTTAGCTGCTGTTTTGTCAATGTACTTGGAAGAACAATTAACATTTGGGATTTCAAAATCTGAATAACAGGCAGTGAATAGAACCCTAGCATATAAAAGATTCAGACGCCCAAGTAGGAAAAAAAAAAATAAAGCTTATAGCTGGTGATGGAGGGAAAGCATTTTAATTTTACACCAAAAGGTTGTGAAATACTACAATGCAAAGTCAAACTGTTTTTTTTTTTTGTTGTTGTTGTTGTTTTGTTTTGTTTTTAAAGATCATAATGTACAGTTTGGTAATGAAATCCAGAGCTTATGTCTTTCTCAAGTGGCATTTTGATTTTTCAGTATAAAATGTTAAAATATTTATAGTTAGATGGCAGTAATGGTAGTGATGGTGGTAGTGGTAGAAGTGGTGAGGGAAGTTATAGGGGGAAGAAATCCATCACAAAATCCTCCAGTCACTCTTTACTGATTTTTTTGTTGGTGTACTAGCTGAAAACAGTGCACAGTGGCTTTGAAAGAGGTCCTGTCCTTTTCTAGTAAGAACAACAAAACTGATTTAATCCATTTCTGCTATTTTGATTGATTCCATCATGCTTGTTCAGTATTAGTAGATAGGGCAGCTCATTGTATTGTGTGAAACTCCATATTGTGTATTGATTACATACATTGAAGAATCTCTGAATTGGTTAACCATATTTGTTGTCTGAATTCTGGCAAATGTCATTTTCTATTAGAAATGGAATAAAGGCAGCATAAGATCACCACTGTCACAGCTTTTGTTTGAAGTAAAGATAGTAATCACCATTCCCTTTACCCTGAGAATCAGAACCTTTGGATTCCAAATAGAAAGTTGGTTTTGTATGACTGAGACCAACACCTGGAAAAATATAGTCAAAGACATACACTAGTGAAAAGTTCTTTTTAAACCTACTTAATCTTCCTGAAATTCAGCCATTGTATCAACTAACCAGTCTTTCTGTTCTCATTCCTTTTCTACCTGTACTGATTAAGTATTGTTTGCAGTAGAGTTTGAAGCAATTCTGACATGTAACTTGTATTATTGATGCTAATTTAAATAAGAGTTGACCTGTATCTCACTACACATCAGAGCCTGTCATTCAAAAGAATGCCTGTTTGATGCCAGTATAAATAGTATATATATTTTTAACTATCAAAGTTCATTTGCAATGTCAGACTCAAAGGGAAGCTTCAGGATGGCCATAGAATAGAGATTTTGGAGCCAATAAGAATTTGTGCAATTTCTAACTTCATTATGTGAAAAGTAGAACTAGGCCACAATATTTCTTGGAAATCAGAGCAGTTTGACCTCTCTTAGATTTAACATCCTCACTTCTTAGCTCATAATCATAACTCCAAATCTACTCAGCCAATCAATACACTTTCATTAAGACCAAGTATGTACCAAGTACTATGCTATAATACTTTAATTTATTTCCAATTTCTACCCCTCATTTCTATACTCTCACTACTACTACTTTTTATAGTTAGGACTCCTATTTATTCAAATTAAAATTGTCATAAAACTTTACCTTTGGGGCAAAACTGAGATCATAAGTTTTAATTTGGGATAAAAAGATCCAAGAACCTCAAGGAACTTTGCAAACCCGTTTCTATTTTAAATATGAGAAAACATGGAAATGGTTTGTTTTAAACTACTCTGTGGCATAATTGTAAAAGTCATCTTGGAGTCTGAGAGTTCGATCTCTCTGGATGCCTGATGTAAGTTATCAGTCACAACCAAAATTGTTTTTTTTTCTTTGAGGCCTGCTGAATTCTAGATGCTAAAATAAAAATTAGGGTGATTGTTCAGCTGAGCCACATGCTAAGAGTTGTTTTTGGAATTGTGATTTCCTAGGTGTTCACCCCAACCCCCAGTCATTCATCATGACATTGTACATTCACTGGGCCTACATATTGCATGGAGGCAAATTTATTTTGTTGACTGATTACCCTTGTCAATGATGTATGAAATGGACAGAAGACCATTAGCAATTTCACTAGGTTAATTGGGCTTACAGGCATAATGAAACCAGTTACCAGAAGAGAACCAATGTGACAGAAAATTCAGGCTTCCAAAATGTGGGCATCATGCATAGTGAAAGGATGTCAGTGTTGCCAGGGATCTCAGTATTTTAATCTTGAAGATGCTTCTTTCTTTCTTCCCAAAATTCATTTTTCATTATTTTTGCCCTCCTGAACAAACCTCAGTCACTACATTGAGATGTTTAAAGGTGAAGTCACTGTGGTCATAGGGAGTGTGTGTGTATGTATGGTAATAATATATGTACTTCTAAAGCCTTGACATCTTCTCTATGTAAGGAAGATGGAGAAGTGAATAGAAATGTAAATAATCAGAGGAATTTCTGGTGCTATAGCAAATAAAAAATATCTTATATTCTGATCTAAGAGAGCCTTTATCTGAATCTCTATAGCCCTTCCCTGCCTAAATCCAAAGGAGTGTTACAGTTGTTCTTCATTTAAGTTGTTTCAGTTGTGTTTGACTCTTCCTTATCTCCTCTGGGATTTACTGGTAGAGGTATAAAAATGACTTTGCCATTTCCTTCTCCAGCTCATTTTACAGATGAGAAAACTGAAACAAAGAGGGTTAAGTGACTTACCTAGGGTCACACAGCTAATAAGTGTTGAAGGCCAGATTTGAACTAAAGTATTCCTAACGCCAGAGCCAGTGCGGTATCCCCCGTGCCACCTAGCTGACCAGTGTTACAAAGGGATATGACAACCCAGCTGCAATAACAACAGCATATATTTTTATAATATTATAGTACATAGAATCTTAGATCCAGAATTGTAACAGTCCTCAGAAGCCATCTAGTCTGGCATCCTTATTGTACAGATAAGGAAAGTGAGGCCGGGGAGGTTGCATGACTTGTAACAAATGTCAAAGGTAAGATATAAGTCCATGTCCTCTGACTCTAGAGTGTGGCTGTACTGTGCCAAGCTGTCCCTACCATCTTGAGAGAATGGCATCATCTTATTGCCTTAGTGGCAGAAAATTTTACTTTCTTGTATAAACTTTGTGGTAATATTGCTGGCTCTTAAAAGTCACATCCTCTTCCATTTTGCCATGACTACTGGAAAAAGTTTACACTTGTAGCATAAATTTAGAACTCATCTTGGTTTTTTGACTTGAAACAATACAGTAGCATTAAACCCAAGCATCACTTGATTTTATTGTTCTTTATTCAGAGGCAAGTAAACTCAATGTAGAAAGTCTGTGAAATCAAATTGTTTCATTTCGATGTTAAAACTTGTATCTTTATTTTTATATTTAACTACATATACAGAATGGTATTTGAAGGTAACAGAAAGGGTTAATATTGAAGCGTGTAGTCCAAAGGACTTCTAGATTCCAGCATTTCTAAAACATTATTACCTGAACTTATAAGTAGATGTTGAGTTTCTCTTGAAATATAAATGTTAATATCCTGCGAGCATTGGGAAAAGTTAAACTTGTTTGTATATGATTTATTTTGGGATTTGGGAAGAATTTATAGGATCTCATAAGAGTCCAGATAATTATAGTAAACAAAAATTAATTGATTTACATATCAACATAGAGTCCTTATTTGATATTATGTATCATACATATTACATATCATAATATATATGTACACATATATGTGCAAATGTGAATATGTAAATATACATCTCTGTGTTATCTTAGATTAAGGGTTAGTCAGGGTCAGAAATATTGAAAAGTAAAAATAGTACATATATCCAAAACATCCATAGCTTTAATAGCACAAGTCGTTCAGTCTTCCTGGGCCTCAGCTTCCTTATCTGTACAATAAGGATGCCAGTCTAGACAGCATCTGAGGACTCTTATATCTTTAGAAAATATTATTTGTGATATGTATTTGGGTTGGAATCTTTCAAAGCCAGGAAGGACCTGACACTTCAGAACATGCTTTCTGGTTACATAAGTTAAAGTAGGTCTCTGACAATCTTCCAAAAGAAGGTCAGATGAATTTTATTTCCTCTTAAGTTAATAATTGTTATAGTTCCTTTGGCTGATTAGTGGATGTTTTTATATTTTGTTTTTTAGTACTTCTTGTTTAAAATAGGGCTTGGCTCTTTCTTTTCTCACTGGCAAAATCTTTCCATTGATTATACCACTTTCTGTAAGGAGTCTTTCCCAATTTCCCTTTATGCTAATGCTTTCCTTTTCTTAATTATTTCCATTTTTCCATCTCTTGTGTATAAGTAATCATTTTCCTGTTGTCTCTTTGAAACCCCTTATATTGTTAGCTTGAGAACAGGGATGTGGTTTTTTTTTTTTTTTTTTTATCATTCTTTGTATGTAGAATACTCTGGGAAAGAGTAGGCAGTCAAAAAATGCTTAAAGACTGACAGATTGCTTGACTGCTGCTTTAGTCTTATTTCCAATGTTATTATGTTTTATTATGTAAAGTGGACAGCAACCTGGAAGCATAAAACCTATTATTTATAAATCATAATCATCATCGGTCCTTATTAATCACTAATAATTCTTTAAAAGAATTTCTGTGTTGAAAAGTCACTAGACTTGTTTTGCAGTATGATCTGTTATATTTGAACTACCCGGATAGAGAAGAGATATTTGGATTTAAGAGAATTACGATTAAATCAATTAAATTGAAAGTTTAAAAAAAGTTAAACATAATATTTGAGCTTTACAGAAAATTATGTGGAGTTTGATAAATTATTGAATCAATATGCTGAAGTTAATTGAGTCCACGTGTGCGTGACTACACATAGAAACCAAACATCTTTTTGGTATAATTATCAAAGAATAAGGATAGTTATTGAGTCCAGAAAATAAATCTCACTAGGACTAATTTTAAATGTTAACAATAATAGGTTATTTTCTGTTTATCAATTGACTGTTCCTATCTCCTGTTCATGTGGTATGTCATAATTAATTCTCTAATTTTCCTAAAACAAATAGTAATGATATAACATGTATATTACCCTTTAAAATTTGCATAGTACTTTAAAATTATTATTTCATCTGATTCCTGCAATAATCCCCATTTTATAGATGAGGAAACTAGTGCAAAAAGCAACTTAGTTGGCTTGCCCAGGGTCCTGAGTCTAGTGATAGTGTTAGAGATGGGAATCAGGAAGATTTGAATTTGAGTCCTAAGTTCAATACTTTATTCCCTATATCCCCTAGCTGTTTAGATGACATCTAAGTCAGCCAACAAGCATTATTAAGGTTTTACTATGTGGCAGGCATTGTGCTAAGGATTTGTGATACATAGAGCAAACAGTCCTTGTCCTCAAGTAGTTCACTTTCTCATGGGGAAGCCAACATGTAAATAGCATGTACATGCTTATATTAATAGTACAGAGTAGATGGAAGATGAGCAACTAGGTGAAGCAATAGATAGACCACTAGGCTTGGAATCAAGAAGACTCATCTTCCTGAGTTTAAATCTGGCTTCAGACACTAGCCATGTGACAAGTTACTTAACCCTGTTTGCTTCATTTCCCTCATCTATAAAATAAGTTGGAGATGGAAATGGCAAACCGTTCCAGTATCTTTTACAAGAAAACTACGAAATGGGATCATAAAGAGTTGGATGCAGTTGAAACAATTGAACAGCAACAAAAAGATGGAAGATAAAATCAGAGAGGGAAAAGGAACTAGCAGTAGGGGAGACTGGGAATGGCTCCCTACAGATGGTGGGATTTGAACTGTGTTTGGATACTTATTTGAACTATACAAGCCTCATTTTTTCTTAAAATTAAAAGGTTAAATTACCTCTGAGTCCTAATGGTAGGCAAGTAGTGAATCTTATGAAATGGTTGTATGTGTTCCAACTTGCATTATTTTAAGTTGTAATTATGCAAAATTTAGTAACTGTTTCCAGACTATGGGGTGCAAATTTAAATATTGTAACCATTTCATGAGAATTCATTATTTGCATAAATCAAGCTCTAACTTTAGGTTATCTTCAAGAGTCTCAATTGTTCTAAAATCCTATGTTTCTCTAGGTAGAAATCACCAGGACCAAGATTTATCCCATTTCTAGTCCTACTTTTCTTTTTGACATTAGCAAATTTATTTATCTTCTTCATGTCTTAGTTCCTTGTTTGATAAAGTATTGTTGTTAAACTAGCCTTTGTCAGATTTCTGAAGAAAGAGATAATGAAGTGCTTTTGACTTTTAAAGACCCTAATAAAGTACTATACTCTAACATTTTGGATGTAAACAAACAGAAATCCTCTATCATCCAATCATTGATTATATAAAGTAGGGGGAAAGAATGGTAAAATTGGTTGAATCTATAAAATTTTTCACTCTGAATCATGTTTGCTCATGCCATATAACTCTTTTTTTTTAATGTTTAATGCTACTTGCGCTATATTCCCATCATCTTAATAATCATACTCATTCTTCCCACTATATAGTACAGGCAAAAACATTTGACTTTACCCTTTAAAAAGTGTATATATATGTCCCAAGTTAAATTAGTTTTTAACTTAAAAAATGATTCAATTTTATTCTTAAATCTCTTAGTTTATAAATGAAACAGCCTTCAATTTCTTTTAATATTTTGTGCATATTAGAGCAGTACTTGAGATTTAATTCTGTTAGACAACCAGTCAACAAGCATTTATTATATACTAACTTGTGTTTATTATATGGCTGGCCTGCCTCCTTTAATGAACACTCAGTGGTGCTTTTTAAATGGTTTTACTTTTGTCCAAGCCTTGGACACAATCCTTTAGTCAGCTTATCCCTTTCTCCATTCTTTGCCTCATGTATTTTTCCAGTGTTTTTTGTGAGATATACAATTTTGATTCCTCAGGGATTACAACATTTCATGATTTGTAGCCATATATCAGTATAAGATTACTGATATTAAACAAATGGCTTTTCCATTGGGAAGCAGGTTGGGATCCTTGGACTAATTGGGCAGTTTCCAAAATATGATCCAGCCTTCTTTCTTCCTGTTCAATTTTAGGTCTACTTCACCATCAATCTGTAGTATTTATCTATCTGAGAGATATCATAATCTAGATGATATGTACTTTTCATTTTTATGTAAATTACTAGGGATTATGGATCTAAATGAGGAAGTCCTGTAGTGTTCCTGGATTCAATGCTGTCAACACAATGTTTTCCATAAACAGGAGCATCTGGAGAACCATGCCATCTATAAGAAATCCATGTTCTATTTGGACTTAATGCAGGATATCCTCCATGACACTGGCAAACACCTTTCCTGAGCATATGTTTCACTGTTTTATGCCTCACTTAATATTGATATTCAGAGGATTGTAGAACAAAGTTGTCTCTGTGGTTGCATTCTCTCAAGGAATCCTCCTGTATAAACAGAAGCACAAGAGATGCTTTGTTGGATGAGAGCCTTTAAAGCAGTATTTTGCTCTACCAAATCAAGTGCTATTTTGTAAGCAATAAACAATAGATAAAATAATTTTGTATTTTCTATATTTCTATCCCTGTAAATAAGAGTTCACCTAAAGGCTCTAACCCAGGTTGTCTTCTCTTTCTATAACTCTATAACCTCTCCCTTGGTGATTTCATCGTCTTTCATGAGTTCAATAAGAATTTCTATGGTTGTTTCCAGATTAACTCAATAAACATTTATTAATAATAAGTATATCTATATATCTGCCCTAATCTCTTTTCAGTAGCACCAGCTGCCTTTTGAACATTGCCCCTAAAATGTTTCATTGATATATCAAACTTAGTATACACAATCCTCATGCTCAATGGGGCTATGGCAGGTTCCAACAGGCATCCAACAGACACCATGTATCCAGTGGAATAGTGACCATCAAGAAACCAACTTGTTTGGTGGAATAGCATCCAGTGGAGACCACACATTTTATGGATCAAAATTTGGAGCAGAGAAAGTATGAGATAATCATCAGAAAGCATGGCTAGCCCTGAAGTATGAAAAACATATATATATATATATACATACACACACACATATACCTACATATATATGTGTTCCCTATGCATGTTCATTTTCTAAGCTGATAATATGTATTATCTGTAGAAAAGTACTCCCTGTGTTTATAAAGGAAATTTATTAATCTCTTAAAAATTATTTTCTTTTATTAAATACCTTTGATTTGAATTGTGTCCTTAGGCCAAATATTAACCTTGTGTTAGGGTGAAGGCTCATAATTACTATTAATGGTAACAGGTTCACAGTGTACTTTAAATCTGAGTTAGTCCTCTCTGGAGAAACCATGTTGTAATTTTGGGTTACCTCCATGGACAATATATATTTGTGCTGAATATCGCATAATTTTGATATCAAGGGAAGATCAATTCTCAGATTATCTGAAAGAGAAATGAATGCCAAATACTTGGAAAAAGTTATAGAGAAAATATCATGAATTATCATCCTTTATCATCCTTTCCATAATTTTTTATGAGGAACCTCCTTAATCAACATATGAGAAAAGAATAGGCAGGCTTTTGTAATTGATAACACAATTTCATATTACCTCTGTAAGGTACTCATTGCAAAGTAAAAGGGTCACAGAATATACCAGATGTGCTTATTGTTTGTTGACTATCAAAATATATTTGATTTGTTGGAACAACAATCAGTGGCTAAATGAATATTTGTAGACAGTCTGTAAAAAATGTGTGGCTCTTAGTATTCTTTGTCTCCTTTCTACTAAAAAAGTACAAGCATGCATTTATGAAATGCAAGGGTAATTTCAATTTTAATGGACAGCAAATGCCATAATTAAAGGAGAAGTTGTTACTTAAACAATTAGTTTTGAAATGGAATTCTAATAAGACTAGAATTGATTAATTTGCTAATTATGTTTTGAGTTCACATGATAGCCTTGATTTTATCCTTTACACTAGTGGTGAAAAAGATATAGGTAGATAAAAAGCTGATGGAGATGGGAAAGAGAGAAGAAAGAGAGAAAAGAAAGAGAAGGAGGAGGAGCAGAAGCAGAAGGTAGGGAAGGAGAGATACTCTTGATAGACTTCTTTTAAATTTTATCATATTTCCTAATATTTTCTGTTATACTTAAATCAGTTCTCCTTCTAACACTCAGAAAGTTTTTCCTTTCTATTCCAGAAGTTGTACTTCCCAGTCTATGTTTTGTTATTTTTTTTAAACCTTCCAAGTTCTGAAGGAGATAGTGGTGAAACAGCATTAGAAAAAGACCTAACATGTGGGACTTTGCTTTTTGGCAAAGACTGTGTCTTTGCAAGATGTTTCAGTGTCAGTAATATTGATAGCACTGTTCTATCAGAAAGTACATTAACACATCTTTTAAATTGACTGGTCTTCTTGGAAGATTTTTTTTTCAAGCCATATAACATTTTGTTAAGAGTACCACTCTAGTTCAGTGTTCTGTTCTTGTGGAAATTTTAACTGAGGAAACCTTTTGTAAAATGGAAGAAGCTTATCTAATCTTTTCAGGACTGATGAGAAGTAATCAAGAATCTTGTGACTCTTCTCAGCTGCACATTTTCAGAGAATTAGGGACAAATTTCTCTTGATTGATAATAGGAGTCACACATTAAATTGCTGCATACTTGTATATTCCCAATGATAATTTGATAACACTATCCTCTGATTCCTGATCCAGGGAAGAGTAGTGCATATGGTGTTAAAATTCTTCCAGTGGATTAGAAAGTAGTAAGAAGTCCTTTTTTTGTTTGGTGCCATGTTTTTACATCATCAATATCCTGAGAAAAAATTTCTATAGATACATAGAAAAATAATTTGCCGCATTAATATATGAGAGGAAATTAAATAGGCAGTAATAATTAGAAGACTTAAATAGTATTTGCTACCAATTGGCAGATTAAGCATATTTCCAAACCATAAGCTATCCTTTGCATTTCTTATTTCACAACGTTTGTTGATAAAATTTCTAAAGCTTTCAATGTGATAAAGATCTTGTAAAAGATCTTTAACCTAATTCTGTGTACTTTAGTACACATTTAGTATACATTTATTCAGTCTTGCCTGTGACATCTCCACATTCCCTTCACTGAGAAAACTAATGGATAATATTTCTCAGAGGTGCCCCATACTCTGAAGTCCTAATAACAGTTTGATGCAACCTATCAGGTTTGAGTATTGAACAGGAATGAAGATTTGCAAGGACTTGTCCTTGAATAAAAACTATTGCACTATGATGTTATTTGATTGATAACAAAATAGTACTAATATCTTTATTATGATGTTCATCAGATAATTATGATGGTCTAGACTCTTTAGGGATAGAATATTAGAAGACCTGGCTTAATCATTGATGATCTATGTGATTTTTTAAGACAAGGTTTTGAACATTTGAGTTTTCTTTTCTATAGGCGCAAAAATTTATCTGCAAAAAAAAAAGTAAATTATAAATCTGAGAGTTATTTGCAATGGAAACACTCTATAGATATAGAGTATTACTATTATAGTATTAGATTTATGTATAAAACACTTTAACATCTCAAGAGAAAGGTGCTTAATCAGTGAATTTAGTTATTAAAAATTAATTTGTTTTTGAGGCAATGTGTAGAGAGTGCTATGTGACTGTTGAGTGCTATTCAAAACATGGAAACAAAGATTGAGAAGGAATTCCAGTGATACTTAAAGAGTTTCTTATATTTCTTTAAAATATCTTTGAATAATAATATTCCCATTCAATCTTAAAGATCACAGTTCAGGACTTTTAGGAAAAAAAAAAAAAAGTTAATTACAGTGATACTTATAGATATCCTGGAAGAGGAGGCAAATAAAAGATGATCAAGTTAACGTACTTAATTATTCCTTTTAAATCTGAGTAGAATGCAAGTGAAAATCCACTCTTGGTCTGTTGTGGTACATGTTTGTATCTGTGCATCCCTACAATAGGAATCTATTCAGTTTACTGAAGACTTTCCTTTTTTTTTTTTTTTAACTTTCTTTTTAAATAATAGCTTTTTATTTTCAAAATATATGCAAAGATAGTTTTCAACACACACTCTTACAAAAACTTGTGTTCCAGATTTTTCTCTTTCCTTTCCCCTACTCCCTCCCCTAGACAGCAAGTAATCCAATATGTTAAAGATGTGCAATTCTTCTGTGCATGTTTCTAACATTTATCCTGCTGCACAAGAAAAATCAGATCTAAAAAGAAAAAAAAAATAGAAAACAAAAAGCAAGCAAACAAAAAAGGTAAAAATACTATGTGATCTACTGATTCAGTCACTACAATCCTCTTTCTGGGTGCAGATGGCTCTCTCCATCTGTATATTGGAACTGACCTGAATCACCTCATTGTTGAAAAGACCCAAGTCCTTGAGAGTTGATCATCACATAATCTTGTTGTTGTTGTATGTAATGTTCTCTTGGTTTTACTCACTTCACTTAGCATCAACTTATGTAAGTCTCTCCAGGACTTTCTGAAATCATCCTGCTGATTGTTTCCATAAAATTCATATACCATATACCATATATCATATACTATAACTTATTTAGCCATTCCCCAAATGATGGGCATCCACTCGATTTCCAATTGCTTGCCACTATAAAAAGGACTGCTACAAACATTTTTGCACATGTGGGTCTTTTTATAATATCTTTGGGATACACACTCAGTAGAGACACTCCTGGATCAAAGGGTATGCACAGTTTGATAGCCCTTTGGGCATAGTTCCAAATTGCTTTCCTGAATGATTGGAATCAGTTCATAACTTCACCAACAATGTCTTAGTGTTGCAGTTTTCCCACATCCCCTTCAACATTTGTCATTATGTTTTCCTGTCATTTTAGCTAATCTGAGAAGTGTGTAGTGGTACCTCAGAGTTTCTTAATTTGCATTTCTCTTATCAATAGTGATTTGTAGCATTTTTTCA
This sequence comes from Antechinus flavipes, assembly GCF_016432865.1. NCBI lineage: Eukaryota > Metazoa > Chordata > Mammalia > Dasyuromorphia > Dasyuridae > Antechinus > Antechinus flavipes. The sequence continues at coordinate 307,907,169 of NC_067400.1, read as the reverse complement.
TGACTAGAAACGGTTTTAATTTCTTCATCTGAAAATTTTCTGTTCATTGGAGAATGGCTTGTGTTCTTGTAAATTTGAGTCAATTTTCTATATATTTTACAAATGAGACCTTTATCAGAACTCTTGGATGTAAAATTTTTTTCCCAGTTTTCTGCTTCTAATCTTGCCTGCATGTTTATACAAAATCTTTATAATTTAATGTAATCAAAATTATCCATTTTGCATTTCATAATGTTGTCTAGTTCTTCTTTGGCCATAAATTTCTTCTTTGTCCACAGATCTGAGAGGTAGACTTCCTTTGTGTTTTTTACAATACACAGAAAAGCCAGTGGGACATGATAGTTACCCATCATTTTTCCTTCAGACTCCTTACTTGACTGGCCCTCCTCATTTCCCTGTCATATATTTCTCTAATGATATTCTGGTGATGTCATTCTTTGTTGCTAATACTTTGCAGTAAAGTGACGGCTGACAAAAACTTTCATATAGTTACATCTTCTATTGGAATCTTATTGAGATTATGAAATTATGGACAATGATTACTCTGGATCAGATCTAAAATTAATGACATTGAAAAGGATATTAATTGATTGGTACAAACAATAACCTATACTTCACAGTTACAAGCTGTCATTCTATGAAAATATTGAAGAAGCCTGGGACTGGGTAGGAAATTTAAGTTTCTCTAATTCACATATACATTTGCCTTGTTATCTTTTATTGACAGGCAGTAATTAATAAATTAAGCAGACCAGTTTAAACAAACTTAGTTACTTTATGATACAGCTATGTTATAGAAGAGCAAGATGACACGGCAGATAAAAAGACAGCATTGGAGTCAGGAAGATCTGATTTCAAGTTCCATCTCTAATACATACTGGTAGTGTGATTTTGAGCAAGTTATTTAGTTACATAAGTGCTCAGAGTGCTATATAAGTAATTCTAAAAGTGTGGTCTAAGGATTCCCTTTGAGGAGATTCATGAGATCAAAACTATTTTCATAGTAATAGTAGGATATTATTTGCTTCCTCCTTTTTCTAACTACATATTTTTGTAAATCTAGATATTCTCCATATGCTTCAACCAAAACATTTCACAACAAATCAAATGCAGAAATGATTTGAGAGTTTAAATGTCTTTTATTAAGCCATTACATCATCAACAATGCAGTTACCTAACAAATTATTTTATTCTAAGGAACTAGATGTGTTTGAGCCCAAATTTTCCAATAATTGAAATTAAATTTATTGAATTTATTGAATTTCTTTTCTCCCTTTTTTTCTGGAAATGGTTTTAATTTTTTTATGGCATAGTTATTATTTTGAGAACAATATGAAGTTGAAGATCCCTCTTTATTCTACCTGTGCCAAATAGGGGGGAAAGAAGCACTTACAGGGTCAGACCTGCCAAGATTTCTTCTGCTTCTCCTTTTACCACAGTGGAACTTAGAAGCCAAAGATAGGACATTCTGAAGAAGGAATAGAGTGAATCAGTGCTTTCTGTTGGTACATTTAGACAGATGAATGAATAATTCATAGGAGGACTTAAAAGGAGCCTACCTTCTCAATAAATTATTGTAAATCAATTGATTAATATTACACTAATTTGAGAAATAGCTAATTAATCTTGCATAAAAGACTGATGCTGATACAAATTTTTATCTTCAAACCCAAGCTGATGATGTATAATATTGGTGAAAACTTTTCTTTGTCTTTCATTTTTAAATAGGGGTTTTCTGTGATTAGTCCTTTATGAATTTATGTCAAAAATAATCTGTTAAGTATTTTTTGTTTCATAGAGATATAGTATTCTATTGTGACTATATTTTCTTAGAAAATTTTAGCCCTTTCAATTCCTTCTGAGATTAAATATTTCCCCCTGGGATTCTCTACCCATTTAGTTTTTCAACTTTTCTATTGTCCCTATTTGTCATTCTCAAAAGCATAGAAATCACAATATCTATCTTCTTATTTGTCTTAAATTCTAATAATGTGTTTATTTAGTAATGTGAAATATCTAACATAGATTAACATTTTGTATGGAAAAAAGAATCAGCAAATTAGTAAATTATGGCTCTATTTACATGTTTACTATGAAGGTTTATTATCTGAGATTTTAAAGTAAAACCCTAATACTTGATTGCATGTTTTTGTTCAGTCATTTTAGTCATGCCTGACTTTTCACGATCCTATTTGGAATTTCCTTGGCAAAGAAACTGGAGTCATTTTTCCATTTCTTTCTCCAGCTTATTTTTTCAGATGAGGAAGGTGAGGCAGAAAGACTCAACTGGCCCAGGATTACATGGCTTATATGTGTTGGAGGTCAGATCTGAACTCAGGAAGATGAGTCTTCCTGATTCCTGCCTCCACACTCCATCTACTCTGCCACCTAGCTCCCTCTTTATTCTATGTGCTGACACATTAATGGGTTGATTATATGGACTAACACATTAAACCATTGGCTGATCCTCTCCCCTGCTATGAAATTCCAGATTCCTAAACTCAGACTTTTTTTTTTTTTTTGGGGGGGGGCAGGTTCAAATTTTTATTTTTTTCCCTTTATTTTATTTTATTTGTTTATTTTATGATAACTTTTTATTGACAGAACTCATTCCAGGGTAATTTTTTTTTTTTACAACCTTATCCCTTGCACTCACTTCTGTTGCGATTTTTCCCCTCTCTCCCTCCACCTCCTCCCCTAGATGGCAAGCAGTCCTATATATGTTAAATATGTTGCAGTATATCCCAGATACAATATATGTTTGCAGAACTGAACAGTTCTTTTGTTGCACAGGGAGAATTGGATTCAGAAGGTAAAAATAACCCAGGAAGAAAAACAAAAATGCAAATAGTTTACATTCATTTCCCAGTGTTCTTTCTTTGGGTGTAGCTGCTTCTGTCCATCATTTATCAGTTGAAACTGAGTTAGGTCTCTTTGTCAAAGAAATCCACTTCCATCAGAATACATCCTCATACAGTATTGTTGTTGAAGTATATAATGATCTCCTGGTTTTGGTCATTTCACTTAGCATCAGTTCATGTAAGTCTCTCCAAGCCTCTCTGTATTCTTCCTGCTGGGTCATTTCTTACAGAACAATAATATTCCATAACATTCATATACCATAATTTACCCAGCCATTCTCCAATTGATGGGCATCCATTCAATTTCCAGTTTCTAGCCACTACAAACAGGGCTGCCACAAACATTTTGGCACATACAGGTCCCTTTCCCTTCTTTAGTATTTCTTTGGTATATAAGCCCAGAAGTAACACTGCTGGATCAAAGGGTATGCACAGTTTGATAACTTTTTGGGCATAATTCCAGATTGCTCTCCAGAATGGTTGTATTCGTTCACAACTCCACCAACAATGCATCAGTGTCCCAGTTTTCCCGCATCCCCTCCAACATTCATCATTCTTTTTTCCTGTCATCTTAGCCAATCTGACAGGTGTGTAGTGGTATCTCAGAGTTGTCTTAATTTGCATTTCTCTGATCAATAGTGATTTGGAACACTCTTTCATATGAGTGGTAATAGTTTCAATTTCATCATCTGAAAATTGTCTGTTTATATCCTTTGGCCATTTATCAATTGGAGTATGGCTTGATTTCCTATAAATTAGAGTCAATTCTCTATATATTTTGGAAATGAGGCCTTTATCAGAACCTTTACCTGTGAAGATGTTTTCCCAATTTGTTGCTTCCCTTCTAATCTTGTTTGCATTAGTTTTGTTTGTACAAAAGCTTTTTAATTTGATATAATTGAAAATTTCTATTTTGTGATCAGTAATGGTCTCTAGTTCATCTTTGGTCACAAATTTCTTTCTCCTCCACAAGTCTGAGAGATAAACTATCCTATGTTCCTCTAATTTATTTATAATCTCATTCTTTGTGCCTAGATCATGGATCCATTTTTGATCTTATCTTGGCATATGGTGTTAAGTGTGGGTCCATATCTAATTTCTGCCATACTAATTTCCAGTTATCCCAGCAGTTTTTATCAAATAATGACTTCTTATCCCAAAAGTTAGGATCTTTGGGTTTGTCAAACACTATATTGCTATAGTTGACTATTCTGTCTTGTGAACCTAACCTATTCCACTGATCAACTAATCTATTTCTTAGCCAATACCAAATGGTTTTGATGACTGCTGCTTTATAATATAATTTTAGATCAGGTACAGCTAGGCCACCTTCATTTGATATTTTTTCATTAATTCCCTTAAGATTCTCGACTTTTTATTGTTCCATATGAATTTGGTTATTTTTTCTAGATCATTAAAATATTTTCTTAGAAGTCTGATTGATATAGCACTAAATAAATAGATTAGTTTAGGGAGTATTGTCATCTTTATTATATTCGCTCGGTCTATCCAAGAGCACTTAATTTTTCCAATTATTTAAGTCTGACTTTATTTGTGTGGAAACTTTTTTGTAATTTTGCTCATATAATTCTTGACTTTCCTTTGGTAGATATATTCCCAAATATTTTATGCTGTTGACAGTTATTTTGAATGGAATTTCTCTTTGTATCTCTTGCTGTTGGATTTTGTTGGTGATATATAAAAATGCTGAGGATTTATGGGGATTTATTTTGTATCCTGCTAATTTGCTAAAGTTATGAATTATTTCTAATAGCTTTTTAGTAGAATCTCTGGGATTTTCTAGGTATACCATCATATCATCTGCAAAAAGTGATAGTTTGGTTTCCTCATTGCCTACTCTAATTCCTTTAATCTCTTTCTCTACTCTTATTGCAGAGGCCAGTGTTTCTAATACAATATTGAATAATAATGGTGATAGTGGGCAACCTTGCTTCACTCCGGATCTTACTGGGAAAGGTTCCAGCCCAAACTCAGACTTACCTATAGAACTGGAATTTTCATTCCTGCATGGCAACTAATTGCAATGTAGGCAGAACTATTTATAACAGAGATTTCTCAATAGAAATGTAAACAGTACAATAAATTTCATTATTTTTATTCCTTTTCTGTCTTGATACATATATACATAAATAGGTGTATATTTATGTATCTCTATCTGTATATATGTGTGCGTACATATATATATATATATACATACATACATATATATGTACACAGAGACACATAAATGTTCATACATCAGTATTCATTATCCTTGAAAAGATCTGTTTGTAAATATGATAACTCTATACAATTTCATCAGATATACTCTAGAACTAGAGTAGTTTGTAAATTCATCTGTTCTAGATATGGTCCAAGGTCATCTAGTCTTGATTATTAATCAATTAAAAATCATCTGAACAGTGTTTAATAAGTGCCTGGCACTATTTGATGCAATTAAAAAAAAATGAAACACTCCCTACTCTGATGGAGCTCACATTCTATTTGGGGAGATAGCATGCAAAAGTATAAGTTTATGGTGAGTGAATACAAAATAAATATGAGGTATTTAAATAAAGAGGGCCTTACAATTGTATAGCGATATCAGGAAGGCTTAGCATTTGAACTGTGTCTTTCAGATGATAGGAGATGATATAATGCAAAAGGGAGGCATATGTATATTGAGAAATGGGATATGGCAGTGCAGAGGAATTGATGTGGGAGTGTCATGTGAGGAATAAGGAAATGGACAATTTGGCTAGACTTGGAATACAAAGGGTCAAGGCATGCAGCATCATAATCATCATTACTATCAAAGCTAGCATTACTGTAATATTTACGTTTAAGATTTATAAAGCACTTTATAATATTATATTATATTGTTTCATTTCATCTTCCCAACAGCCCTGTGAACAAATGCTTTTATTATCTGTTTTTTGCAGATGTGGAAAGTGAGGCTGATAGAAGTGACAAGTTGCCTATCCTGTGTTTGTTTGTGGCAGGATTAGAACTTGAATCTTCCTAAATTCTACTTTTTCTTTTTTTTTTAATCCACTATACTACTTAGCTGTACCAGTATAAAGTGGTCAGTATGATTTTAAGAGAGTCTAATTTCCCTCTACCAAAAAAATCTTCCACTTTTGAGTTGCAATAGTCTCTGAAATTAATATAAACACTTATTATTCCTTTGGATTGAGAAATGATGTCTCCAGAAGGCCCCTTTTAAAATATAAACATTTCGTGATAGTAAATTTAAAAAAAAATTAAGCCTATAATAGCTCCTTATGCTGTATATTAGCATGGATTAATTATTAATTTAGGGAAGTTTTTTATATTATTGAGAATTAATGTACTAATTGGGGCGGCAATCAATACACAACAGAGATTGATTTGCAGAAGAGAGGAGGCCTGTGAAGGCAGAGAGTTCTTGACAATTTTTCAATACCACATAGTATGATGGCCAAAAAAAACTACATCTACATTTAAATGTGATATACTACTTAGTGCTCTTACTGAAAATTAATAGACAAAGAGTGTAAATATATGGCAGTTTTGCTCTATTCAATTAAACACTTGTACTTTCTGTGGGAGCTAAAAAGAGTGACATGAATGTTGGAAGACATCCATTTTCACTATCACTTGCAAAAAGCCATCATCGAATAATACTGTACAATTCCATCAGAAATAATGTGGAGCTTAGAATAGTCCATAAGTTCACTTTGTCTTAGAAGTGATTAGATGTCATATTTTCTCCTCCCCTTCTTTTACAAATAAAGAAAATTAGTTTTAAATGAGGGAAGTAATAACAACAACAATAATAGACATTATCATTTTAAAGTTTGCAAAACAAAAGAAATATTATCTTATTTTATCCTCTTAACAATCCCAAGAGGTAGGTAGTATTACATTCCTCATTTTATATAAGAAGAAATTGATGCATGAAAATGTTAAGTAGCTTGCTCAAGATAACACCCCAAATTAGTATCTGGAGGATAGATTGGAACTCACATCTTTGTGACTCCCGGCCTGCTGCTCTATCTACTAAATCACCTAGCACCTTACCCAAAGTCACAAAGGCAATAAATAGCTGAACCAGAACTAGAACTCAGTTTCACTTATTTTCATTGATTCATTTTCACTACATCACCAAATTGTAGTATGAAAGCTAGCATGAAGAAACTGAATTGTGAACTTTTTAGCTAGAAAATATATTCAAGTAATAATAATAATAGACCTACTCTTTCATAGCTTAAATTTCTGATCTTATAGAATGTGGAAATAGTCACAGTATTGAAATAAAACAAAGGGCTTTCCCTGTAGAAGGATCTAGCTTAACATTTATTTCTTCTCTGGCCCCCAACCTTATTTTATCAATGAAGACTTGTTGATTTGCTTCTTGTTTCTACAACATAGCTCCAGAGCTCTCGAAACAGGATACCTGGGGGGCCTAGTGTGATATGACTTCAAGCTAGGGGAAGAAATGCAGTAAAATCCAATCTGTTTTAAGAAAGTGAAAAAGAAAATAATCTTTGGGCTTAAAATATTTTGTGCCCTTTTTAGCTTTTGTATAGAAAGGATTTTTTGTGTTTCTCTCTTTCCTTCTGTGTTTATCTCTGCCTCTGTTTCTGTATCTATGTCTCTCTCTGTGTCTCTCTCTTCCCCTCCCTACATTCCTCCCTTCTTTTATCTACAGCTTGTTTATTTTTTAATTTTAAGAAATATATAAAAAAAAACCTAACACATTAGTTCTAAAGTTTTCCTGCTTTATATGAAGCAATAGTTAGGGTATTGTAGTCTTGAGTCAAAATGTGGTCAGGATGAACTGATTTTAAATCCTTCTTCAGATACTTTTGAGTTATATGAGTCATTTAGCCTGTGGCAACCTCAGTTTCCTCATCTTTAAAATGAGGATTAAAAATAACACCTATTTTGCAGACTTTCTGAGGATCAAAGGAGATCATGGGAAAGCTTTTGAAACATTAAAATGCTATATGATAGCTAATTATTATCATATTATAATATTATTTTTTCTTTCCTCTGAACTTCCCATTGTTTTCACACTGCCTTTAAAACAATATATTTTATCTTTTATTTTTTTCTCCATCTCCTTCTTCTTTGGGGAGGTTATCACAATCCTCTTTTCTGCACCACAATTTTCCTCCTCACCCACAAAAGAAAGTATTCCTTTGTAGACTTAAATAAAACTAATACATACTTTGGCCATGTCTGAAACTATATCTCATTTTGTATATCTGTTAAATCTCTGTGGAAAGATATTTCATCATTGGTTTTCAGGAATCATGATTAGAGATTGCATTATTTAGAGCTCTTTATACTTTGAAAATTGTTTTTCTTTACAATGAATGTGTCTGTCACTGTTCAGCTCACTTTGTCTGTAATCCATCCAGGTTCTTGCAGCTATTCCCAAGTTTCTCTGAATCTTGTCAGAAAGAGATCACCATCCTTGCCATCTCTAGGGAAAACTGCTTCCCAGACATCAACTTTATTGTATTCAAACTCCACAGTCATTGTCTGTAAAAGCTGAAAGAGACCTTGAAGAACAGGATTTCAAAGTCTTTGTTTTACTAATGAGGAAACCCAAGAAATTTTAGTTTTGTGTCCGTGGTCTTATAACAAATTAAAGATGACAGTCTTGGGGAAGAAACCCAGATCTTCCAGTTCAGTCCTCTCATTCATGAACTTTTCTTCCTATATTAATTTGTTATACTTTTAAATTATTTTGGTCACTTGATGGATCTTTGCTCTCAATTTAGGTGCTCTCACTCTGAGAGGGGGGTCATAATCCATCTGTGCCATATCCCTCTTTTTATTCTTGTCCATATTCTTCAATAAACTATTCATAATGGTTTAAATGAGGAGATCTTAGCCTTTATGTGTCTTGAACCCCTCTTGCAGCTTTTTCCAGATCATATTTTCAAATGCAAAAAAAAAATTCATGATTTTACTAAGGAGACCAGCAGTATGGAAATACAAATTTTTTTCAATTTTAAAAATATTAATGGAACCCCCTCTTCCCCCCCAAGCCAAAATCCCCTCCTGAAGAGAATCTATTCAATGTGTTTTGGCATCTTCCAGCAATTTTTGGATACCACTGAAACTCCTGGGCTACTACCTTTCTCATCTTATGACCATACGATACATGCCCATAGTAATACCTTTTATATCACTTCTTGTACTTATTTTAGTGATTATGATTGTCTTTTTCACACCCACTTGCAATCTTTTCACTGTATTTTGGGTCACTACACAGATTTTTTGAGAATTCCATGATTTTCTCTATTTAGTATCATTTGTTTTCCTTTTGCTTAACAAAAAAAATAAAGTATTCTTTGCAGCTGAATAAAAGAGAGAATTATTACTTTGTTGATTGTTAGAATCATTAATAATGATAATGATGATGATAAGATGTTTCTATACTTCTTTAAGTTTTACACAATGGCCTCACAATAGGTAAGGCAGGTGTTCAAAGTTATATTATGATTCTTTCTGATTGGACTTCTGGGGGTGGAGCCAGGATGGCAGAGAAGACGCACTTTTCTTTCTAACCTTCTCTTACAAACTTCAGACTAATTAACAAAGGCAGCATTTGAATTAGCCCTAGACCAGCAGAATCCATGAATATTGGGAGTGCAACAAATTATTAGTAGAAGATAATTTCAAAGATCACCAGAAAAGGTCTGTGGAAATGGGAGGAAGGCAGCCAGTATGAACAGCTGAGCACAAACGCCAGTGAAGACAGCACAGAGCCGGGGCAATGCGGACTCTGTGTGGCAAAGAATCTGCAGGGAGGAATCTACAGCAGTGTTGGCCACTCTGCCCTATTTGCAAGCCAGTTTAAAAGCAGAGGAATTAGAAAACATACAACACAAGCACAAAAGGTAAATTGAGAACCCAAAAGACCAGAGTTTCACAGGGCCTGGCCATGCCCACCCAGCACCTGGAGGTAAATCAGCACTGACCCAGTACAGCCGGGACCGCTTGTAGAGGAAGCCACTGCTTGTAGAAGAAGCTTGGAAATCCTCCCTTGCCCTAAAAACAGACCTTAATATTTTTAAAAAATTAGTTAAAAAGTAAAGAGAACTTTGACCATAGATAGACAGCTTTATTATTATTATTATTGTAGCTTTTTATTTATAAAACATATGCATGGGTAATTTTTCAACATTGATCCTTGGAAAACCTTCTGTTCCAACTTTTCCCCTCCTCCCCTCAACTCCCTCCACTAGACAGCAGATAGTCCAATACATGTTAAATATGTTAAAGTATATGTTAAATACAATATATGCATACATATTTATCCAGTTATTTTGCTGCACAAGAAAAATCATATTTAGAAATAAGGTAAAAATAATCTGAGAAAAAAACAAAACAAAAATGCAAGCATATATTTACAGAAAGAATGGAAATGCTATGTTGTGGTCCACACTCATTTCCCAGTGTTCTTTCACTGGGTGTAGCTGGTTGTCTTCATTATTGAACAATTGGAACTGATTTGGATCATCTCATTGATGAAGAAAGCCAAGTCCATCTGAATTGATCATTACATAGTATTGTTGTTGAAGGATATAATGATCTCTTGGTTCTGCTCATTTCACTTAGCATCAGTATGCAATGTTCATGTAATGTTGTAAAATAGAATAAATGTCTATGTTCATGTAAGCATAGACAGCTTTTATGGTGAAAGAGAAGAATAGAATTCAAATCCTAAGGAGACTAAATGCAGGTTGTCTCCAGATGATGCCCCAAAAGATGAAATAACCTGGGCCCCATCATACAAGGCTCTCCTAGAAGGAATTAAAAAGAATCTTAAAAGAGAGCTAGAAGAAAAATGGGGAAAGGAAATGAAAACTTTGCAAGAGGATTTGGAAAATACATATAACTCATTAAAAGATAGATTTGATAAAATGAGAAAAAAGCAAACAAATCCCAGAAAAACAGAATTGGTGAAACAGAAAAAGAAAATAAAAAACAGAATTTGTAAAATGGAAAAAGAAAATAACTCCTTAAAAAAACAGAATTTGTGAAATGGAAAAAAATTCCATAGATAAAAACAACTCATTTAAAAATTCATTTGGACAAATACAAAAAGAAGTAAAAAAAAGTAAATGAAAAAAATATTTCACTGAAATTCAGAACTGAACAAATTGAAATGAATGACTCAATAAGACAACGAGAATCAGTGAAACAAAACCAAAAAAAAAAAGAAAAGAAAAGAAAAGAAAAAGTAGGGAAAAAATGTAAAATACCTAATTGGTTAAACAACTGATCTAGAAAATAGATCTAGGATAGACAATCTAAGGATTATTGGACTCCCTGAAGTCCATATTGAAAAAAAGAGCCTAGATACTATTTTTCAGATAGTCATCAAAGAGAACTGTCAGGATGTCATAGAATCAGAATTTAAACTAACCATTGAAAGAATTCACTGAACACCTTCTGAAAGAGACCTCCAAATTAAAATCTCAAGGAATATCATGGCTAAATTTCAGGACTTTCAGACCAAGGAAAAAATATTAAAAATAGCCAGAAAGAAACAATTCAAATACAGAGGAGCCACAATAAAGATTATGCAGGACCTAGCAGCCTCCACTTTAAAGAATCAAAGAGCTTGGAATCTGATATTCCAAAAGAAGAAGGAACTTGGAATGCAGCCAAGAATAAATTACCCTGCTAAATTGAGCATTCACTTTCAGGGAAGAAGATGGACATTCAATGAGACTGGTGAATTCCATTTATTTTTGATGAAAAGACCAGAACTATACAAAAAATTTGACCTCCAAATATAGAAATCAAGAAAAGCATAAAAAGGTAAGAAGAAAAAATAGTCTTGAGAACTGTATTTCTGTTATGGGAATACATGGAGAGTACATGTATAATCTGATTTTATTGCTAGAAACTAGAGGTGGAAAGGGAATTGTGCTGGAAAAAAAAGAGGAAAGGGGGTGGGGTAAAATGAGGGAAATTACATCTCAAGAAGAGGCAAAGAAAACCTATTATAATTGAGGGAAAGAAAGGAGGGTGATGCATATTGTATGAATCTTATCTCATCAGATTTGGCTCAAAGAAAGAATATTAAATATATTTGGCTTCACTGAGAAACTTTTCTCATCTTATAGAAAAGTAGGAGGGGAAAGGGGAAAAAGAAAGGGGTAGGCTAAATAGAAGGGAAAACAGAAATAGTAGGGGAAAAGTATAAGAAAGGGGTAGGGTCTCTAAAGGAGGAGGACTGCTTGAGGCAAGTAAAGTAAAATAGTGGGGAGGAGAGAAAGAGGAAAAATGAAAAAGAAAAGTATAATTTGGGGTTAATAAGATGGCAGGAAATACAGAATTAGTAGTTTTAACTCTAAAAATTAATGGACTGAACTCTCCCATAAAGCATAAGTGGATAGCAAACTGGATTAAAAGCCAGAATCCTACAATATGTTGTTTAAAAGAAAGACATTTAAAGAAGAGCAATGCATGCAGAGTTAAAGATAAAAGGCTGGAGCAGAGTTTATTATGCTTCAGGTGAAATAAAAAAAGAAGGGGTAACCATTCCTATCTCAGATCAAGCAAAAGCAAAAATTGATCTAATTAAAAGAGATAAGGAAGGAAACTATATCTTGCTAAAGGGTACCATAGATAATGAAACAAGATCAGTATTAAACATATATGCACCAAGTGGTATAGCATCTAAATTCCTAAAGGTGAAGTTAAAAGAGAGTTGCAAGAAGAAATAGATAGCAAAACTGTAATTGTGGGAGATCTCAACCTTGCTCTCTGAGAATTAGATAAATCCACAAAATAAATAAGAAGTTAAAAAGGTAAATAGAATATTAGAAATGGTAGATATGATAGATCTTTGGAGAAAATTGAATGGAGACAGAACGGAGTACACTTTCTTCTCAGCAGTTCATGGAACCTACACAAAAAATCGATGCAATAAAAACTACATTCAACAAAAAGTTAGGGGTAAATAGACCAAAAAGTAATTGACAACTAAATAATCTTATCTTAAAGAATGATTGTATGAAACAGCAAATTATAGACACAATTAATAATTTCACTCAAGATAATGACAATGATGAGACATAATACCAGAATTTGTGGATTGTAGCCAAAGAGGTAATAAGGGGAAATTTTAATATCTCTAGATTCTTATGTGTATAAAATAGAGAAAGAGAAGACAATTAATTGAGCTTGCAGCTAAAAAAAGCTAGAAAAAGAAAAAATTAAAACCATCTAATCAAATACCAAACTTGAAATTCTAAAAATAAAAGGAGAGGTCAGTAAAATTTAAACTAACAAAACTATTGAATTAATAAACAAAACTAAGAATTAGTTTTATGAAAAAAAAAACTAACAAAATAGATAAACCTTTAGTTAATTTGATTAGAAAAAGGAAAGAGGAAAATCAAATTGTTAGTCTCAAAAATGAAAAGGGAGAACTATCCACTAAGAAGAGGAAATTAGAGCAATTATTAGGAGTTACTTTGCTCAACTTTATGCCAATAAATTAGATAACTTAAATGAAATGGAAGCTTTTGATGCAAGCTTCAAAAATATAGCTTGCCCAGATTAACAAAGGAAGAAGTAAATTGGTTAAACAGTCCCAATTTAGAAAAAGAAATAGAACAAGCCATTAATCAACTCCCTAAGAAAAAATCCCCAGGACCAGATGGATTTACGTGTGAATTCTACCAAACATTTAAACAACAGTTAACTCCAATGCTATATAAAGTATTTGAAAAAAAAAAAAAAAAAAAAAAACAGGGATTGAAGGAGTCCTACCAAATTCCTTTTATGACACAGACATAGAACTGATATCTAAACCAGGTAAATTGAAAACAGAGAAAGAAAATTATAGACTAATTTCCCTAATGAATATTGATGCAAAAATCTTAAATAAAATATTAACAAAGAAATTACAGAAAATCATCTCTAGCATAAGAAACTACGACCAAATAGGATTTATACCAGGAATGCAGAGCTAATTAAATATTAGGAAAACTATTAGCATAGTTGACTATATCAATAACCAAATTAACAAAAACTATATGATTGTCTCAATATATGCAGAAAAAGCATTTGATAAAATCAAAAACCCATTCCTATTAAAAAAAAAACACTTGAGAGTATAGGAATAAATTGACTTTTCCTTAAAATAGTCAGTAGCATCTATTTAAAACCATCAGAAAGCATCATATGGAACTGGAAGCATTCCCAATAAGATCAGGGGTGAAACAAGGTTGCCCACTATCACTATTACTATTCAGTATTGTATTAGCAATGCTAGCTTTGGCAATAAGAGAAGAAAGAGAGATTAAAGGAATTAGAGTGGGAAATGAGGAAACCAAATTATTACTCTTTGCAGATGATATGATGGTATACTTAGAGAACCATAGAGAATCAACTAAAAAATTATTAGAAGTAATCCACAACTTTAGCAAAGTTGCAGGATATAAAATAAATCCATATAAATCATCAGCATTCTTATACATCACTAATAAAATCCAACAGCAAGAGATACAAAGAGAAATTCCATTTAAAATAATTGTCAATAGTGTAAACTATTTGGGAATCTATCTGCCAAGGGAAAGTCAGGAACTATATGAACAAAACTACAAAACATTTTCCACACAAATAAAGTCAAATCTAAGCCAATGGAGTAATATCAAGTGCTCTTGGATAGGTCAAGCAAATATAATAAAGATGACAATACTCCCTAAACTAATCTATTTATTTAGTGCTATACCAGTCAAACTCCCAAGAAACTATTTTACTGAACTAGAAAAAATAACAACAAAATTCATCTGGAAGAGCAAAAGGTCAAGATTTTCAAAGGAATTAATGAAGAGAAAAGCAAATGAAGGAGGCGTAGTTGTTGTACCAGATCTAAAACTGTATTATAAAATAGTGGTGATCAAAACCATTTGGTATTGGCTAAGAAATAGGGAAGTTGATCAGTGGAATAGATTAGGTTCACAGAACAAAATAGTCAATGGCTATAACTATCTAGTATTTGACAAACCCAAAGGCACCAGCTTTTGTCATAAGAATTCATTATTTGACAAAAACTGCTGGGAAAATTGGAAACTAGTATGACAGAAAGTAGGCATAAACCCACACCTAACACTGTATACCAAGATAAGATCAAAATGAGTTCATGATCTAGACATAAAAAATGATACTATAAACAAATTAGAAGAACATAGGATAGTTTACCTTTCAGATTTGTGGAGGAGGAAGGAATTTGTGACTAGAAAAGGACTAGAGATCATTATTGATCACAAAATAGATAATTTTTATTATATTAAGTTTAAAATTTTTTATACAAATAAAAATGATGCAAGACAAGATTAGAAGGAAAACAATAAACTGGGAAAATATTTTTATATCCAAAAGTTCTGATATAGGTCTCATTTCTAAAATAGAGAATTGACTCAAATTTATAATAGTTCAAGCCATTCTCCAATTGATAAATGGTCAAAAGATATGAACAGACAATTTTTAGATGAAATTGAAACTATTTGTAGCTACATGAAAAGGTGCTATAAATCAATATTGATTAGAGAAATGCAAATTAAGAAACTCTGAGATACCACTACACAGCTGTCAGATTGGCTTAAGATGACAGGAAACAGTAATGACCAATGATGTTGGAGGGGATGTGGGAAAATTGAGACACTGATAAATTGTTGATGGAACTGTGGATGGATCTAACTAGTTTGTAATTTGGAACTATGCTCAAAAAAGTTAATCAAACTGTGCAGACCCTTTGATACAGCAAAGGATCAAAGTTTCTACTGGGATTGTATCTCAAAGAGATCTTAAAGGAGGGAAAGTGACCATATGTGCAAAAATGTTTGTAGCAGCCCTCTTTGTAGTGGCAAGAAACTGGAATTTCAATTGGAGAATGGCCAATCAAATTATGGTATATGAATGTTATGAAATATTATTGTTCTGTAAGAAATAACCAGCAGGATGATTTTTTTGGAGAGACCTAGATGAACTGATGCTAAGTGAAATGAGCAGATCATTATGCACAGCAACAACAAGACTATACAACGATCTATTCTGATAGATGTGACTCTTCAGTAAGGAGATGATTCAAACCAGTTCCACTTGTTCAGTGATGAAGAGAGCTATTTACATCCAGAAAGAGAACTGTGGGAACAGGGTGTAGGCCACTCTCTGTTATTTGCTTGCATTTTGTTTTCTTTTTCAATTTTTCTTTTTCTTCCTTCTTGATCTGATTTTTCTTGTGCAGCAAAATAAATGTATAAATATATATAGATACATTGTATTTAACATGTATTTTAACATATTTAATATGTATTGGACTACCTGCCAGCTAGGGGAAGGAGTGGGGGGACGAGGGGTAAATTTGGAACAAAAAGTTTTGTAAGGATCAATGTTGAAAAAATTACCCATGCATATATTTGATAAATTAAAAGCTTTAATAATTTTTTAAAAATACAAAGTTATGTTATCCTCATTTTAATGATAAAGAACCTGAGACTCAGCAGGATTAAGTGATTGATCCAAATAATTTCAATAGCTTTTGTTCTGTACACTACTCCACTTTTTGGAGGCCAAAATGTTTAGTTAAAATATGGAGGGAATAGTCCATGAGGAAGAGGTCAGCATTGACAGTTTTCCTGTCTCTATCATTCCTTCAAAAGGTATCCCTCATGACAATGTGCCTTTGGTCTGGGATAGGCTAATGTATCTCAATGTTTGTTTAGGACTATTCTTGTTTACTTGCGGTTTGTGCTTATGATATTGATCAAAAAGATAATGCGAACTTTAAAAAATAATAAATATTCTTCAGAGCTTTTATCAAGACACTAGATATGGAATATTTTATGTGATTGGCTACATTAGAACTCCTTTCTTCTTTGTTCTGGTCTATACTGGAAACATTTTCTTTTCAACCATCCTAAGGCCATTTAAATTGGTCAAATTGCTTTTAATGATGTAGCAGTGAATCAGCTGCCAAATTTTTTATAAAAGAAAGGAATTTAAAAGTAGAATGATAGTGACCATGCTGCAACAGGGAAATACTCTATTCCTATTCATTTCTTTCTATTCTATTCCCATAAGGTATTATTTGAGCAGTTTATTCAGGGTCTTACTCTACTGCTTATCCTGCAAAGCCACAATGTCTCACTAGATGAAATTTAGTGAGATAAATGCCCTGTGTGTCTGATCATTTAATATTTCACCCTGTTAGTCTTCTAGCCTGAAGGCAGTTCCAGTTAACTACAACTTTTCATATAAAAAAATGACAGTTTTTACTTAAGAGTTGAGAAAAGAAAGAACAATATGTTTTTCACTTTAATAATGCTGAAATTTTGCTTTCTTATCCAGATCCAGGATGGGCTTGACTCTTTCTCTATATGTAGATACATTCTGGGAAGCTGTTATTTAAGGGTTATAGGTTATAATATAGATGTAAAGTGGGGGTGGGGGAAAACAAAAAGACCAATTCAAACCCTGACTTATTGAAATGATGGAAATTGGTGTTGCATATAATTGCTTCCTCTGTGGTTCCTATGTTGTGTTTGCTCAATTTTCCAATCCAAATAAGACTTTCCTTCTCTCAGCCCTGTAGGTCTAATCTAACATGAGAGCAGATTTTTTTTCTCTGCTTCATATATCATCTCCATTGTCTTGGTGAAGTCACTGCCATTTAGAATAAAAAGTTTTATTTTAGTAGGAAAAATCAGCATGAAATGCTAGGAATGAAAAAAAAAAGTTGGGTTTTAATTCACTCTAAGATACTTAGGTCCAAGTAGCTATATTTTACCTATACCTTAGATAGCAACTCTACCATAGTGAGAAAGCATGAAAGAAGAATGTTGGCTAGAACATTGGATTCAGCTATTGACTTATGAGGAGAGATGCCTACAAAGATCCTAGCAAAATTTTTAATTCAAAGTTTGATACAATTGCCAACATTAAAATGTTATTCTACAACAAAACATGAGGAGTTTCTAACATGTAATGGAAAATACACCACACATACACACACACACACACACACACACACATACACACATGATGTAAAAGGTCTTTCAGTCACTTAGGACAAATGAAGAATTTAGTAGAAAGTCAATGGTGACATGTCTTAAAATAAGTCTGTCGTGAAAAAATATTATACACAAATATATGACAGATAATATTTGAATGTCCAACAGATTCCACTATAACTCAAACAAGTCCGTATAGAGTCACTTCACCACCACATTCTCATTGCACTTTTTTCCTTAGGGACATCCTACTCTGCAACTTCAGTACAACTGAACCTTTCTAAAAACCTACTGAGTAGCCCATTTCCTTTTTGCATGAAATAGCAGCATGCAGCAAGGCTGATTCCATTTTTGCTAGCTGCTGCTGCATTCTTATCACCTTCCACATCTCACTTGCCCCACATTTGTAGGGAAGGTAGGAAGAAGGAAAAGTGTTTTAATTAGTGTTGAAATCTCTGATAAAATTTTTTCCACCGAAGCAGATAAGTGACTGTTTTACTACTTATAGCTTTAGAGCATTACTCGGAGAATTGAATGATTAACTAACTTGTAGAGTGTCACATACTCCTTGTGTATATGTATCAGATACTTGTCTTCCAGAATGGCTTTTAGCTCACTAAACTATCTTGCCTCTATTTCTTATTATGGTAGTAATCTTTGTCTTGTATTTCTATTTAGACTTAATTACTGACTTGTAAATTTTGAATTTTCCTTTCTCCTCTTTTCTCTCTTGTCATATTTTGACCTTTTTCAATATAAAGAATCCCCCAGGTCTCAGCCCAAATATCAGTAAGTGTCTGGTAATCAGGTTTTCAACCCAATGGTAAACACCACATAGAGTTTGCTTCATTATTTGGGTCCACAGTTTGCATGGTTCTTTGATACTTCTATCCAAGTCTCATTGCTACAATTTCATATCAATCTAGCACTGTTAAAGTTAATTCCATGGGACCTTGAAGCATGACACCATATATAAAATCACATTTGGAAATTCCCCCTTTTAAAATATTAGCCAGTGTAGAAATTAAAAGAAGTATTTGGGCCACTCAAAATCATTAGAATTACTTGGTTTTGACTTCAGATAAACTGGTTAAATAAACTAGAGTTCAAATAGAAAGTAATTCCCTTTTCTGTCTTTGCCTTTCTAACTAATCAAAATCGAATCCTTTACCTCTGATTGCATAACTAATGCCTTCTAATAAGTTTCATTGTTTTGTTTACTAAGCTGTAGAATGGTAACATAGCATCTACATCCTTAATAACTTTCTCACTATACAATTTTAGTTAGTTTGAAGTACTTCTGAAATTTCTTTGGATGATCTGCCTATTTATATATAGATTTGTCCATCTGCAAATAGTCTGATATCTTTATATAAGTTGTATTCCATCAATAAAAACACAAAGAATATAGCAATGAAAATGAAGAGTGTCTTATCAAGTTTAAACTTCAGTCACATTTTATAATCATTCAGGGCATTTTATAACTTAATATAGTGATTGGAAAAGCAATATTCAGACCATGGAGCATCATATTTAAGCCTTATTAAGTGATGTTTCTTGAATACATGAAAATCTTGATTAGACTTGCATATCAGTGTGCCAAAAATAGGAAAAACTTTTGTTAACTAAAATTTATCATTTAGGAAGGCTACATAGTGTGGTAAATAAAGAACTTTCCTCAGAGTCAGAAAAAATCTTGTCTTTTACATATACTGTCTTTGTATCAAGCCATCTTGGACAACTGTCTGAGATCCTAAGTTATACAGCAGGTACTCATCTGAATTGACTGAGAGAATTTCTTTACTTGGAATTTCCCTATCCCATCCTGCAATCCCAGCCATGGGATCCATTTCAATCAGAATGTATTATTTATTTACATATGGGATTTAATTCCGGGTATTTTCTTTTCTGTTTCTTTTTACCAAGTACAGAGCACCAGGAATTTATTAAAATTCTCCCTCCCCTTATTTATAATTTGAATAATAAGTAGACATTTCTTCCTGGAATACAGGAAGTCTTTGGTTTTTGTTTTGTTTTGTTTTGTTTTGTTTTGATTTGTCCTAATTTCACACCGATAAATTTGTCTAAATTAGTTATAGGTTAATAATGCCTTGTCTTTTTTAACAAAGTGAAGATGGATACTGCCAAATTCACAGTATTTCAGTCCCATTGTATAAGGTTGTCCTGTGTCAAGATTTGATATGGAATAAAAAAATGAGCCTTCTAATTAGAGCAGAGGTTCTCAAGAATGTCTCGTCCCTCTTTCCTGCTTTTCCTCCTTTTTCAATCTTGATTTATTTTTTCTTCTCTCCATAAAGTAATTGTTTTGCCTAAAAGTAATCCCAAACGAATATGTTCCAAAAACATTCTGTCTTGCAGGAAAATAATATCTCATATGACCATTAAGACTATCATTGATATAAAGCAGTGGTTCTCAAACTTTTGTTTTCAGTATCTTTATCCTATTAAAAATTATTGAGGATCTCTCCAAAGCATTTTTGTTTCTCTGGATTATATTTATAGACATTTACCATATTGGAAATAAAAACTATTTTTGATTTTGTAGACCCTCTAAAAGGATTTCAGAGATCCCCAGGATTCTCTAGACCTTACTTTGAGAACCACTGATATAAAGTATTACCTGTGACAAGTAAGGACATATTAAAAAATCTACTTACATACTTCAAAGGAAAAATACAGCTTGGGTCAGCTAAGTGGCCAGACACTTCCTAGTTATGTGACCCTGGGCAAGTCACTTAATCCCAATTACCTCAGCAAAAAAATAAAAATTAAAAAAATATATATATCACTAAATAGATGTATGTATAATACACATATGGGAACATGGAGATGCATGTATTGACCTACTATGTAGACCTAAGAAGAGGGATTTTATTGAAAATCTAATACCTAATAAGCCTATATTTAGTGACTAATGACATGGTATCTTGATCTACTTTCAAGTCCCCAAAACATTATGGCCAAAAACCTAGAGAGAGAGAGGACTATCTCTATGTCTTCTCTCGTATACAAAGTACCCAGGAATACTTAATGCCTTCCCAGAGACTATTGATTTCCAAATTCTAATTCATATTAATTACATATGCCCCAGAGTAGTAATTTTGTAATAAACTTATCTATAGTAAAGAGAATGGATAATGTAGTTTATAATATGCCTAAATTCAGTTTAATGTAACTGTTTTCTTGTTGACAATTTGAAAATACTTTGAGATTCTGTTTCTATGCCACTTCACATTATTACATAGCACAGACTAGTGGTCTAACTGTTGTGGATCTAAGTCACCAATGATATAGACCTCTACTTTAAGTCAGTCAGAACTAGTTATTGAGCACTTACTGGATACTGACCCCTGTCTGAAGAATTAAGAAATCTAAAATAAAATATTTTTTTTCTTGCTCTCCTTTAGACTTCAGGAAAATAGAAATAATGATGATCAATGTGATTGTTTATGCCTGTCTCTTGAAGATTAATAAACATTTGAAAAGCAACTGTAAATATACACTATTGTAAATACTTGCTTAGTTCTCAAAACAAGGAGGTACTCTATTGCTCTAAAATTAGGTTATACTCCCCCTCTTCCAGTTTGCTTTTATAAAAACTGAGTAAAGCCTATAATTTGTGGTATTTCTCATGGTATCTGTACATATTATGGCTGTAGGCAATGAAGTATAGAATTCAAAAACAGACCTCAGAGTGGAGATCAGATTCAAATCTTACCTCTGGCTCTTACTGGATATGTGACCTTAGGCAATTGCATCATAATAACCTCATTTCCCTAGAAAAGTTTCTAAGATTATAAAAAACCTCCAAATTAAAAAAAAAAATCTATTTTGTTAGAGGGTATTTCCTTCCTCCTTTGAAATTCACCATTGAAACCATAGGTCTGAACAAAATGAAACAAATACATATAAAGGAATTTGAAAGGTACAAGACCTGAAGGTTTACCTTGATTATGCTTTCTAGCACATGGCCAATCTCTTAAAGCTCCTCTCAAGCCTTGAGTCTTTTCTTCACCTCAGGTTAATGAATACAAGGTTAAGACTGGCAACAGATAAGTAAACACCAGTGAGATTCTAATAATTCAAGATCCTTAGATACAAGAACATTTGGAAAATCTGCCAGTTTCTATATTCTCCAGGTATTTTGGAGGCCTTGAGATATTTTTCTTTAGTACAGCCGTTTTATTAACCAGTGGTTAATCATTTGTTTAGAAAAAAAATAAACGGCACATTTTATTCTTTCTCATTTTTATTAACCACCATCCAATGAATATTTTAGCAGTGAGCAGTAAAGATATAGCACAGAGTGACCACAACTTCAAATTCACTTAACTACTAGTTTCTCTCTCTCAAAGTAGAAAGACTTCATATAGCATTGTAGGTTACCATTATTGAATGGTGTTTGAATGTCTATCAAGTCTATTGTTTGAATGTTTTGAGAAAATAAAAGAATAGAGACTAACAATCATAACTTCTAGATTTGTTTGATCTCCATCTCTTCCCCCAAGTCTCCAAAGCTCAGTTTCTTGATCTGTAGAATGGATCCAGGCAATGTTAAGCACGCATAGTTTGGTTGTTGAAAAGTGCCATCGTTGAAAAGTGGTCATTGAAATGTTCAGGAATTTTCTTATATTCATTCTGATTTTAAATGGAGATTTAAATGTCTGATATCTAGAAAAGTTACTAAATTGGCTTTTCTTGCAAACACAGCTACTTTACCATTGGGCTTTTCCAGACTTAAAAGTTATTGTTTTAATATATCTGTTTTTAAATTTTTATTCTTAGATACTGGATTATCCTTGTGTTAAATTTTAAAAATAGTTTTTTCTCCAAAGATCTAAAGGAAAATAACCACTATAGGTGAAAGATCAAGACTCAAAAATTCAGTGTTTACAAACATCAGTCCCTGCCAAATAAATTATTACTAACAGTTAATGATGCTAACAATTGATTTGGGGAAATTGGTTGTTGGTACAGTATAAAGCAGGGGTCCTCAAACTTTTTAAATAGGGGGCCAGTTCACTGTCCCTCAGACTGTTGGAGGCTATCGTAAAAACAAAAACTTTGTTTTGTGGGCCTTTAAATAAAGAAACTTAATAGCCTTGGGTGAGGGGGACAAATGTCTTCAGCCGCCACATCCGGCCCACGGGCCATAGTTTGAGGACTCCTGGAAGCAGTTATTTTAAAAGAAAAAAGTTGGTTGATTTGTCATGCCTCATAAAATATGCAAACTAGCTTTAGAAAATTGGACATTGCATTCCCAATCTGCATCCATCTTTTATCAAATGCACTACTGTGTTTTCTTCTTTTTCCTAAGTATTAGAGTCCTCATATTGCTATATATACAGGAGCTCATAGTAATACCACAGTCACCTCAATGAAAATTTTTCTTCTCAGGCAGTGTAAATATGTCCTTCAATCAGAGCACACTATTTCTTCCATGCTCTAATTGCTGCCCTGGACTGTGGTGGTTTGAAAAGCATAGTACACATCTGGAACTTTGCCATATTTCTTGGCTCTCTTTAATATTCCTATGTAGATACTCTACTTTCTTCCCTTTCCTGCTGGAACCTCTCCCAATCTCTGCTCACTGCAACTACAATTCTCTGGAATAAAATGAAGTGCTAATAGATATGATTTTCCAATCTTCTCTGTGTTGCAAGCAAAGAGCAACGTTAACAAAACAAAGTGTAAACCTTAAAGAGATCTAGAATTGTACAACACTGACCAGTCATTGGGCAAAAACTAGGGGGTCAATATTTTAGGAGTGTTTAATTTACTGATTAGCTAATTTCTTTGTTCAGATTCCTGTACCACATTATCTTCATTTTGTAGTACTTGTTGATTCCCACATCATCTTTTCTCAAGGTTCTAATTTTCTACCATTCTGCCTAGGGCAAGGAGACCCCATGGGTGCAATGATATGTCATCTTACTGTCTCACTCCATTCAGAAGGACTAGACTCAGTGGCAGTTGAGCCCCGAGTGTTTTCCTCATTCTGCATAATCAAAGGGGGCATCACATCAAGGTGGCTATGGGGAAAACATCTGGAAGAAATAAATTTCCCAGGATCAAAGGGCTCTGTGTGCAGCCCAAAGGGTCCTCAGGGTGCTCCTTAGAGCAAACAAATAATTCTCTTGATGAGTCACTGCAGCTACTTCCAGCCAAAAGCCCACATGTGTTGTGAGATCTTAAGGAAAAGGGGTGGAGTGAGGGAAAGAGAAGGAAAATTGAAGAAGGCAACAAAAATGATTTTTAAAAAGAGGGCTTTGCCACATGGATAAAAGAAACCTTGAGAGTGATTACAATTCAGTAATGTATCTGCCATCCCTGTATTACTTCTCTTGAATTGCCAGAGAATAAAATGAATAATGACACCAAATGTAAAAAGGCGGGGTTGGGGGGTGAGGGTGGGACAAGGCACGAGAAAACAAGGCAACAGAACAACATCTCCTTTGGCACTGACATGCAAAAGCTGGCACTGGCTCTGGCTTTGGAGGTAAAAGCCCAGGAAGGTGTCCTGAACCCTAGCCAGTGGTATGTAAACTGGTAAAAAAGTTACTTATGAATCAGTACAGCCATGCTTTGTTCTGCATGAATGTTTTAATAGAGCAAGTGTAATATAAGGATCAGGTGGGCTCATGGGAATGGAACAAAAGGTTTTGTAAAATTAAAGCAAAATAATTATACCTCTAGGTGCAAAGCGAGCATACTCCAGCATCTGATAGCAAGGACCTGCTAAGAATGGAGAAGGGAGGGGGCATTGCTAGAAATTTTTTTTCCCCTACTAACAAAGGCTTTTAATAGGTAACAGTTGTAAGCGTCTTTGAAAGTAATTAATGCACCCACACAAAAATTTATTAAAATGAAAATTTAAGGAATTGTCTAAAATGAATTAATTAACAAAAAAAGAACATCGTGTCTTTCTTATTTTTTTTAAAGGAGTGAAGGTTAACAGAAGTGGATTTTGTGAGATTGCGTTTTAAAATGTTCTTGCTTTAAGAGCCTGAATAGCCCTAAAAAACAGCTTGGAGGATTCAGTGAGATGCCCCCCACCCCCCACACCAAGAAATCCTCATAGGGAAAGAGAATAAATCAGGGATGAATCTATAGTAGTAATGATTGGAAGCCATGTAATCTCTGTCTTTGGAATTCAACATAACCTCAAGTAAGTATGTTAGTTGTAAAAAAATTGGAGAAATAGCATGAAGAGTTCAAAAGATGAAGAAAGTTCAGGGCTTTGACATTCTCATGGTTTTCTCATTCTGTAGTGTTCTCTCTATCATGATAGGTTCTGGGGGGAATGTGTGGGAAGGCTGGGCTCCCTCCTGGCATGAATGGAAGAAGGTCAAGACAGCTTTACTTATTCCACTTTGCCTCTTTTAACTCTGCCCATTTTCTGTCTTTTCAGGGAAATGGAACTGGATTTGTCCTGTTTTACGAGCAATTTTAATCACTATATTTGTTTTTCTTTCTTTTTCTTTTGTAGTATTTCATACTGTGATGTAATTGCAAAGGAGAATTTGTACATCTTGCTGAAAATTTACTCTTTCTTGCATAAAGCAATTATGATTAATAGCAATCAGTATTTTTCCAGAATTATAGTGGTATTTAAATCTCAGACAAAATTTGTTCTTTGAACTTCTATAAATCCTTAAAGGTCATGCTTCCCAGTGCTCTCCATGATCCAGAAGAATCATTCTAAAAGTATTTCTCCTCATCACATATCAGTTCTTTACCTGAAGCCATTGTCCCAGAAGCAAAAATGTTCTAGATGGGCAGAGAGAGTGGAATCAGACAATCAATAAACATTTATGAAGCATCTGTCAATAAATCAATTAGTAAATATTTACTAAATGCCTACTATGTATCAGGAACTCCTTTAAGCACTGAGGATACAAAGAGATGCAAAGGATAATCCTTGCCCTTAGGTATCTCAACAGTTGATCAGGAAGACAACATATAAATAAGCAAGGACAAACAAGCTATATCAAAATTAATCAAGAGACAAAGCACTAGATTTAAGAGGAATTGGGAAAGGATTCTTGTAAAAAGTGAGATTTTGATGGAAGCCAAGAAACTGAGATGAAGAGGGAGAGTATTCTATATAGGGTGAATAGGGAGCAGCCTTTGAAAATGGGCAGTCAGAAAATGAGTGTCTTTTAAAAGAAAAGGAAGAAAGATATGGAGGGAAGAATTATAAAAGACTAATACCAAACAGAGGATTTTGTTGTTGTTAATTAAGACTGGTTTGTTTCAATAATGCAAATACAGTAAGATAGGTTTCTGAACATGAACTTCAGAGGGGAAGTTCATATGAGCTTTGTAAAAGAACCTTCTGCTTATCAGTTTAGCTATAATCCTCAGGCTGCCATTTTCTATCATTTCCTGAGTTATATGAGAAAGTAAATCTACAGTAAGACTGAGGGATGAATCACATAGGAGAAGGATTAGGTATTTCCCAGTTTTGTTAGCAGTAAAACAATAGGAAATTTTGTTCTAACATTTTGCTACAATGTTTTAAAGCTGATCATTATATGAAACATTACAATGACAGAGTCATTAAAACATTCCAATTGTTATTATATTATATGTTTTTATCAGTTGTATCTATTTCCCATTTGCAATTTTTTTGGCAAAGATACTAGAGTGGTTTGCCATTTCCTTCTCCAGATCATTTTTTAACTAGATAAGGAAACTGAAGTAAGTAGGCTCAAGGCCACATACTTTAGTAAGTGTTTGAGATGGAATTTAAACTGAAGAAGATGAGTCTTCCTGATTCCAGGCCCAACATTGTATCTTCTACACTGCCTAGATGTATCAAAATATTCCAAGGCTTATAATAAGTCCCCTACAACCTTGTCGTGGAGAGTAACAAAAA
Source organism: Antechinus flavipes (assembly GCF_016432865.1). Taxonomy (NCBI): domain Eukaryota; kingdom Metazoa; phylum Chordata; class Mammalia; order Dasyuromorphia; family Dasyuridae; genus Antechinus; species Antechinus flavipes. Next base: position 307,880,371 of record NC_067400.1, on the reverse strand, counting down.
TTATAATTTTTATTTCTCTTCTTCTTTAAGACTTTCATATTTTAAGAGTCTTCTATTAAAGTAAATAGTGGGATATTTTAAAATCCAGACTATATTTAAAGGAGAATGAAGTTGTAGGTATCTCTTTACTATCCAGAAAAAAGGTCTAAAAATCTTCATACGATATTCCCTAAAGAATCCTCCAGTATTTTTTTTTTTAAGTCAAAAAGCCACTAAAATGCTAGGTATCATAAGAAAAGGCATTGGAAACAAAATCAAAAAGATCCCATCATTGTAGAAAATCACAATTTTGTTTTTGTTTTCCAATTGGTATGTTCTTTCAAATTGGGGAAAGTGCTTGCATTTTAACCTATAGTTATAAAATAGTGTCTTCAATCAAACCATTCTCCAATTGATAAATGGTCAAAGGATATGAACAGACAAGTCTCAGACGAAGAAATTGAAACTATTTATAGACATATGAAAATATGCTCCAAATCATTATTAATCAGAGAAATGCAAATTAAGACAACTCTGAGATACCACCACACACTCGTCAGATTGGCTAGAATGACAGGGAAAGATAATGGGGAATGTTGGAGGGGATGTGGGAAAACAGGGACACTGATACATTGTTGGTGGAATTGTGAACATATCCAGCCATTCTGGAGAGCAGTTTGGAATTATGCTCAAAAAGTTATCAAGTTGTGCATACCCTTTGATCCAGCAGTGTTTCTACTGGGCTTATACCCCAAAGAGATACTAAAGAAAGGAAAGGGACCTGTATGTGCCAAAATGTTTGTGGCAGCCCTGTTTGTAGTGGCTAGAAGCTGGAAAATGAAAGGATGTCCATCAATTGGAGAATGGTTGAGTAAATTGTGGTATATGAACGTTATGGAATATTATTGTTCTGTAAGGAACGACCAGCAGGATGAATACAGAGAGGACTGGCGAGACTTACATGAATAGATGCTGAGTGAAATGAGCAGAACCAGGAGATCATTATATACCTCAACAACGATACTGTTTGAGGATGTATTCTGATGGAAATGGACCTCTTTGATAAAGAGAGCCTTAATTGATCAAAGATGGACAGAAGCAGCTACACCCAGAGAAAAAACACTAGAAATGAATATAAACTGCTTGCATTTATGTTTTTCTTCCCAGGTTATTTATACCTTCTGAATTCAATTCTCCCTGTGCAACAAGAAAACTGTTTGGTTCTGCACACATATATTGTGTCTAGGATATACTGCAACCCATTCAACATGTAAAGGACTCTTGCCATCTGGAGGAAGGGGTGGAGGGAGGGAGGGGAAAAATCGGAACCGAAGTGAATGCAAGGGATAATGCTGTAAAAAATTACCCTGGCATGTGTTCTATCAATAAAAAAAATTATTAAAAAATTAAAAAAATAATAATAAAATAAAATAGTGTCTTCATCCCAAGCTATTGTATGAGTAAATCAACGAGGGAGCTAGAAGATAAGGGAGCCTTGACTACACACTTGAAATCACAAATGATCATGTATCCATTTAATTTTCTGCATTACATGGGCTATGCTATTCCCATTAAAACCACGTTGCACTTCATAAGGGTCAGCTTAATGTAGATACTTTCTTCCCTTTTCACCAAATATTAGCAGCTTTGAGAGAAACATGCCATTCCAGTCTCTAATACTTGCACAATTCTTCTCCAAGCAGTCTTAGATTATTCCCAGTCTAGCCAAGTTGGTGAGCTTGTGTTTGTGTGACTGCAGCAGTGAGCGTATTGAATCATTTTGTAAGGTGGAAATAAAAAGTAGACAAATTGAATAAATTATTAGATTCAAGTAAGTGGTATGGATTGGCCAGGAAGTGGACAAAGGCATATCCAGGCTTAAGCAGTTATACCCATTTACTATAGGTGTTGATAAAGTAGGGTTTGCCCTTTTCATTTCAACTCTTCCAAATAACTATCCAAGAAAGTGTTCTCTCCATTTCCCTTCTTGCTACCTCTGTTAGACCACGTACAAGGATTGATTTTCATCCAGCATCTGAAGACATGTGAAATTATTTCAAAGATATCTTCTATGAAAATATGTACACTTACTACCTGAGAGATGTCTTTTGTTGTAAAATCCCTATTCTTTGGGCTATGGAATTTGGTGGTGTTTTTTCCCTGTGAGTTTTGTTTTATTTTGTTTTTCTCAAATAAACTTAATCTTTAAAGTTTAAAAAATAAAACAAAACTACATTGCAAAAGAAAGAGCACTTCACTGAGAATGAAAAAAATAGGGTTCTCATTTTAGTTGTGCCACTACTCCATGCGTGATCTTTTTTTTTTTTGACTAAACAACAATGTTTTGTATTCATTTGATTTTTCTATGTACTTAAAATGTACGTTCCCAAATATTATATATATTTTGTAGAAATTTTATTTTGTTTATTTTATTATTTTATTATAGCTTTTTTATATATAAGATATATGCATGGGTAATTTTTCAGCATTGACAATTGCAAAACCTTTTGTTCCAACTTTTCCCCTCTTTCCCCCTACCTCTTCCCTTAGATGGCAGGTTGACCAATACATGTTAAATATGTTAAAGTATAAGTTAAATACCATATATGTATACATGTCCAAACAGTTATTTTGCTGTACAAAAAGAATCAGACTTTGAAATAGTATACAATTAGCCTGTGAAGGAAATAAAAAATGCAGGTGGACAAAAATAGGGGGATTGGGAATTCTATATAGTGGTTCATGATCATCTCCCAGAGTTCTTTCCTGTAGCTGGTTCAATTCATTACTGCTCTATTGGAGCTGATTTGGTTCATCTAATTGTTGAAGAGGGCCACGTCCATCAGAATTGATCATTATACAGTATTGTTGTTGAAGTATATAAAGATCTCCTGGTCCTGCTCATTTATTTCCATGTGTGATCTTTTAATACATAATTATTCTATTGATGTTAAAATCTTAAATAAAATATTAGCAAAAAGATTACATAAAATCTTCCCCAGGATAATACACTATGACCAAGTAGGATTTATACCAGGAATGCAGGGCTGGTTCAATATTAGGAAAACTATTAGCATAATTGACTATATCAATAAGCAAACTAAGAAAGACCATATGATCATCTCAATAGATGCAGAAAAAAGCATTTGATAAAATCCAACATCCATTCCTAATAAAAACACTTGAGAGGATAGGAATAAATGGACTTTTCCTTAAAATAGTCAGGAGCATATATTTAAAACTGCCAGTAAGCATCATCTGCAATGGGGAAAGACTGGAACCTTTCCCAGTAAGATCTGGAGTGAAGCAAGGTTGCCCACTATCACCATTATTATTTAATATCGTATTAGAAACACTAGCCTCGGCAATAAGAGTCGAGAAATAGATTAAAGGAATTAGAGTAGGTAATGAGGAAATCAAATTATCACTCTTTGCAGATGATATGATGGTATACTTAGAGAACCTCAGAGATTCTACTAAAAAGCTATTGGAAATAATTCATAACTTTAGCAAAGTTGCAGGATACAAAATAAATCCACATAAATCCTCAGCATTTTTATACATCACCAACAAAACCCAACAGCAAGAGATACAAAGAGAAATTCCATTCAAAACAACTGTAGATAGCATAAAATATTTGGGAATCTATTTACCAAAGGAATCGTCAGGGATTATATGAGCAAAATTACAAAAAACTTTCCACACAAATAAAGTCAGATTTAAATAATTGGAAAAATATTAAGTGTTCTTGGATAGGCAGAGCGAATATAATAAAGATGACAATACTCCCTAAACTAATCTATTTATTGAGTGCTGTGCCACTCAGACTCCCAAGATAATATTTTAATGATCTAGAAAAACTAACAACAAAATCCATATGGAAGAACAAAAGGTCGAGAATCTCAAGGGAATTAATGAAAAAAAAAATCAAATGAAGGTGGCCTAGCTGTACCTGATCTAAAATTATATTATAAAGCAGCAAATAAAAACCATTTGGTATTGGCTAAGAAATAGATTAGTGGATCAGTGGAAAAGGTTAGGTTCACAAGACAAAATTGTCAATTATAGCAATCTAGTGTTTGATAAACCCAAAGATCCCAACTTTTAGGATAAGAATTCATTATTTGACAAAAACTGCTGGGATAACTGGAAATTAGTATGGCAGAAATTAGGCTTGGACCCACACTTAATATCATATACCAAGATAAGATCAAAATGGATCCATGATTTAGGCATAAAGAATGAGATTATAAATAAATTAGAGGAACATAGGATAGTTTATCTCTCAGACTTGTGGAGGAGGAAGGAATTTGTGACCAAAGATGAACTAGAAACCATTATTGATCACAAAATAGAAATATGGAATTATCTGCATTAAAGAATTCATCCATATGACCTCTTTATTGGTTTGCACTTCAAAGGGACCAGCAAAGTCCTGTGCTCCTCCAAATTATCTTTTCCATAGGGGAGAATGAAGAAAAAGGCCATGTTTTGTGAAGATTGTTTTGCTGATTTGGAACTATGCTCAAAAAGTTATCAAACTGTGCATACCCTTTGATCCAGCAGTGTTTCTACTGGGCTTATACCCCAAAGAGATACTAAAGAAGGGAAAGGGACCTGTATGTGCCAAAATGTTTGTGGCAGCCCTGTTTGTAGTGGCTAGAAACTGGAAATTGAATGGATGCCCATCAATTGGAGAATGGCTGGGTAAATTGTGGTATATGAATATTATGGAATATTATTGTTCTGTAAGAAATGACCAGCAGGATGAATACAGAGAGGCTTGGAGAGACTTACATGAACTGATGCTAAGTGAAATGAGCAGAACCAGGAGATTATTATACAGTTTGACAACGATATTACATAAGGATGTATTCTGATGGAAGTGGACTTCTTTGACAAAGAGACCTAACTCAGTTTCAATTGATCAATGATGGACAGAAGCAGCTACACCCAAAGCAAGAACACTGGGAAACGAATGTGAATTATTTGCATTTTTGTTTTTCTTCCCGGGTTATTTTCACCTTCTGAATCCAATTCTCCCTGTGCAACAAGAAAATTGTTCGGTTCTGCAAACATATATTGTATTTAGGATATACTGCAACATATTTAACATATATAGGACTGCTTGCCATCTAGGGGAGGGGGTGGAGGAAGGGAGGGGAAAAATTGGAACAGAAGTGAGTGCAAGGGATAATGTTGTAAAAAAATTACTCTAGCATGGATTCTGTCAATATAAAGTTATTATAAAATAAAATAAAATTAAAAAAAATTATAGCTTTTTATTCACAAGATATATGCATGCGTAATTTTTTAGCATTGACCCTTGCAAAACATTCTGTTCCAACTTTTCCCCTTCTCCTTCCCTCCCTCCCCCATCCCCTAGATGGCAGACCAATACATGTTAAATATGTTAAAATATATGTTAAATATAATATATGTGTCCATATCCATACAGTTATTTTGCTGCACAAGAAAAATCAGACTCAGAAATAAGGTAAAATTAACCTGAGAAGGAAATCAAAAATGCAAGCAGGCAGAAACACAGGGAGTGGAAATGCTATGTTGTGGTTCACACTCATTTCCCAGAGTTCTTTTGCTGGGTGTAGCTGGTTCTCTTCATTATTGAACAAATGGAACTGATTTGGTTCATCTCATTGTTGAAGAGAGCCACGTCCATCAGGATTAATCATCATATAGTAGTGTTGTTGAAGTATATGATGATTTCCTGGTCCTGCTCATTTCATTCAGCATCAATTCATGTAAGTCTCTCCAGGCCTTTCTGAAATCATCCTGCTGGGTATTTCTTACAGAACAATAATATTCTATAACATTCATATACAACAACTTATTCAGCCATTCTCTAATTGATAGGCATCCACTTAGTTTCCAGTTTCTGGCCACTACAAAGAGGGTTGCCACAAACATTTTTGCATATACAAGTCCCTTTCCCTTCTTTAAGATCTCTTTGAGATATAAGAACAGTAATAACACTGCTGGATCAAAGGGTATTCACAGTTTGATAACTTTTTGAGCCTAGTTCCAAATTGCTCTCCAGAATGACTGGATGAATTCACAATTCCACCAATAATATACCAGCGTCTCTGTTTTTTTCAACTACTTTATATAGCATTGAAGTTTATTGTTCTTTAAATGTTTGGTAGAATTCACATGTAAATCCATCTGGTCCTGGAGATTTTTTTCTTAGCTTGTTCTATTTCTTTTTCTAAAATGGGACTGTTTAACTAATTTACTTCTTGCTCTGTTAATCTGGACAAGCTATATTTTTGAAGACATTCTTCCATTTCATTTAAGTTATCTAATTTATTGGCATAAAGTTGGGCAAAGTAACTCCTAATTATTGCTCTAATTCCCTCTTCTTTTCTCTCTTTTCAATTTTAAGACTAATAATTTGATTTTCTGCTTTCCTTTTTCTAATCAGATTTACCAAAGGTTTATCTATTTTGTTGAGTTTTTTCATAAAACCAACTCTTATTTTTATTTATTAATTCAATAGCCTTTTTACTTTCTGTTTTACTAATCTCTTCTTTTATTTTTAGAATTTCAAGTTTAATGTTTGACTGGAGGTTTTTAATTTGTTCCTTTTCTAGCTTTTTTAGTTGCAAGCCCAATTCCTTGACCTTCTCTTTCTCTATTTTATGCAAGTAGGCCTCTATAGATATAAAATTTCCCCCTATTACCACTTTGGCTGCATCCCACACATTTTAGTATGATGTCTCATTATTGTCATTTTCTTGGGTGAAATTATTAATTATGTCTATGATTTGCTGTTTCACCCAGTCATTCTTTTTTTTTTTCTTCTTCCCAATCATTCTTTAAGATGAGATTATTTAGTTTCCAATTATTTTTTGGTCTATTTTCCCCTGGCTTTTTATTGAATGTAATTTTCATTGCATCATGATCTGAAAAAAAAATCATTTACCTTTTCTGCCATTCTGCATTTTAATTTGAGGTTTTTTTATGTCCTAATATATAGTCAGTTTTTGTATAGGTTCCATGAACTTTGAGAAGAAAGTATACTTCTTTCTTTCTTTTTAGTTTTCTCCAATGATCAATTATACCTTACTTTTCTAGTATTCTATTTACCTCTTTGGCTTCTTTCTTATTTATTTTGAGGTTTGATTTATCTAATTCTGAGAGCACAAGGTTGAGATCTCCCACTATTATAGTTTTGCTATCTGTTTCTTCTTGCAGCTCTCAACTTCTCCTTTAAGAATTTAGATGCTACACCACTGGGTGCATATATGTTTAATATTGATTTTGCCTCATTAACTGTGGTACCCTTTAGCAATATATAGTTTCCTTATCTCTTTTAATTAGATCAATTTTTCCTTTTGCTTGATCTGAGATCAGGATGGCTACCCCTGCTTTTTTTTTTTTTTTTTTTACTTTACCTGAAGCATAATAGATTCTGCTCCAGCTTTTTATCTTTACTCTGTATGTATCACCCTGCTTCAAGTGTGTTTCTTATAAACAACATATTGTAAGATTCTGGCTTTTCATCCAGTCTGCTATCTGCTTCAGCTTTATGCAGGAGTTTATCCCATTCATTTTTATGGTTAAAATTACTAACTCTGTGTTTCTTTCCATCTTGTTACTCCCTGCTTATGCTTTTCTACTTTCCTTACCCCTTATTCCCCTTCCTAATATTAAAATTGTGAGCACCACTTGCCTCTCACAGCCCTCCCTTTTTAGGATCTCTCCCCCACCTTAGGATTCCTCCCCTTTTCTTACCCCTTTTCCTCACAATTTCTGTATTCCCTTCCGCTTAACTTATTCCTTCCCTTTTCACTTTTCCCCCTCCCACTTTTCAATGAGGTGGGGGAAGTTTCTCTGTAAATCGAATATGTTTAATATTTTTCTCTTTAAGCCAATTCTGATGAGAGTAAGATACACACTATGTTCATCCCCTTCCCTACCTCAGACATAATAGATTTCTTTTTCCTCTTCGTGAGATGTAGTACCCTCACTTTACCTTTTTTTTTTTTTTTTACAATTTCCTTTCCACCTCTAGTTTCTTTTTTATATTATAACTGTAAAACCAAATTATATATGTTTTCTTTATGTATATTCATAACAGAAATATAGTTACCAAGATTTCTTTTTACCTTTTTATGTTTCTCTTGAGTCCTAGGAGGAGATCAAACTTTTTGTTTAGTTCTGTTTTTTTTTTTTTAATCAAAAATAGATGAAATTCACCTATTTCATTGAATGTGCATCTTCTTCCCAGGAAAAAAATGCTCATTTTGGCTGAGTAAGTTATTCTTGGCTGTATACCAAGTTCTTTACCTTTTGGAATATCAGATTCCAGGCCCTTTGATCCTTTCATGTGGATGCTGCTAGATCCTGAGTAATCCTTATTGTGGCTCCTCTATGTTTGAATTCTTTTTTTCTAGCTGCTTGTAGTATTTTTTCCCTTGATCTGTTAGTTCTGGAATTTAGCCACAATATTTTTTGAAGTTTTGATTTTGGGGTCTCTTTCAGTAGGTGATCAATGAATTCTTTCAATGTCTATTTTACCTTCTGTTTCTATAACATCTGGGCAGTTCTCTTTGATGATTTCCTGAAAAATACTGTCTAGGATCTTTTTTTCATCATAATTTTCAGGAAGTCCAATAATTCTCAGATTATCTCTCCTAGGTCTATTTTCCAGGTCTGTTGTTTTCCCAAGTAGATATTTGACATTTTTTTTCATTGTTTCATTTTTTGATTTTGCTTGACTGATTCTTCCTCAAGTTATTCATTTCTATTTGTTCAATTCTGATTTTTAATGAATTATTTATTTTATTCATTTACTTTTTTTAAATTTCTTTTTGTAATTGTCCAATTGAGTTTTTAAGTGAGTTGTTTTGTTCTATGGAATTTTTTTCCATTTTGCCAATTTTATTTTTTAGAGAACTATTTTCTTTTTCCATTTCACTAATTGTGTTTTCCTTGGAATTGTTTACCTTTTCCAATTCACTAATTCTGTTTTTCAGGGATTTGATTTCTTTATCCACTCTATCTTTAAATGAGTGAGATGACTTATCCAGACCCTCTTGGCAAACTTCCCTTCCCTTTCCCCATTTTTCTTCTAGCTCTCTTGTAAGAGCCTTTTTAATTTCTTCTATGAGAGTCTTGTGTGTTGAGGACCAGATCCTATCCCCCTTTGGGGATTCATCTGGAGCCGATCTGTTTTTTGTCTCCTCAGGGTTTGAAGTCTGCTTTCTATCCATAAGAAACTATCAGTAGTTAGAGCGCACTTTAATTTTTTGCTCATTTTGACAAAAAAGAATCAGAGAAAATAAACAAACAAACAAAAAGCAAATGCAATCTGCTTTTGGGGCACTATGGTGTTAACAAGCTTCCTCTACAGACTACAGGGGTAGCATTGAAGCAGTAGTGTAATAGCAATGGCTGCGCTGCCTGCACAGTGGCCACTCTCTGAGACTTTGAGAGCATGCTGAGTCACTCTGTGTGTTGGATGTGTGTGGTCAGGTCCTGAGAGACCCCAGTGTTTTGCGATTGAAGTCTTTACCTCTGTGTGTGTAGCTTATCTGCTGATCTACTGGCTTGCTGCCAGGGCAAAGAAGCTCACATTGAGTAAAGTTCTCCCTGCAAATTTTCTGACGGTGGCAACTACACTCTGCCCCCCTCCAGTTTGCTAAGTGTGAGCTGCCTTCTGTGTTCTTGCTGCCTGCCTGCAGTCTGCGCCTGGTTTAACCGGCCCCACCCATGAGCAAAAACAGACCTTTTCTGGCAAATTTCAAGGATATCTTCTGTTGGTAATCTATTCATGGATTTTTTTCAGTCAAGTACTAATTCTGAGGCCTTAGCATGAAAAAAGGTATTCTGAGGGCAAAAAGAGCTTAGATAGATGTGTGTGCGTCCTCTCCACCATCTTAGCCCTCCATACTCTCTTGCAGTTTTTCTTTCCTTTCCCCATTTTTCTTCTAGATCTCTTTTAAGATCTTTTATAATTTCTTATATGAGAGTCTTGTGTGATGGGAACCAGATTACACCCCCCCCTTGGAGGTTTTGTCTGGGGACTGTCTGCTGTTAATCTCCTCAGGGTTGGAAACCTGCTCTCTTTCTGTATAGAAGCTATCTAGTTAGACCTCTCTTGGCTTTTTAATTCATTTTTAAAAAGCACTTAGGGTCTGCCTTCAGGGCAAAGAGGTTACCAGCTTCCTCTACATAACAGGGACAGATGGATAGTAACTGACCTGAGAACAGGCTGCAAATAGCAGCAGAGCTGTGGAAGTGCTACTGCCCTGGGAAGAGCCCCTGTAGCTGCAGAAGTGTGACTGCCCTGGGAAGAGCCCCACTGTGCAGAAGTGTGACTGCTGTGCAGGGGAAGTGTCAGTGCCCTGGGCAGAGCCCTGTGCTGCAGAATGCGGCTGTGCAGCTGCACTAGGTCCATGCTGAGTCACTCCTGGTGCTGGGTGGGTGTGGTCAGGTCCTATGAAACTCTGGCATTTTGAGGTACACTCT